>NC_080163.1:147904573-148204573 GCF_950295315.1 Erinaceus europaeus
GCTTCATAGCTCTTAGAGCTTCCTCCCTGCAGATACAGATGGGGAGGAAGCTAAACCCAGGTCCTCATTCATGGTAACTTGTATTCTTTACGATGTGTTACCACATGGCCATAGTTTTTTTAAATACAACAACTTCTTCCCTCTCTCCTTTCCTTCCACCTGTTCTTTCCTCCTATTGTCTGTGTGTTCCTTTAATATATAATTGATCTTTCTGCATTTAATGCCCATGCAGCAATTTATCAATACCATTAACTTAATTTTTAAAGGCAGTTTTTTTTTTATCAGACTATCACCATAAAGTAATTCTTAGAGTCCTTTTTGAGGCTAGAATTACACAATCATTGCTAATTAAATGTATACAAATAGCTTCCTTTGCTAACATTGTTTACATTTTAAATTTCAGGAAAATCTTGCCTTTATGAAATGCTCTTATTTTTGTCCTTACAACTGTAAGTATATGACTTCAAGAAAATATGAAAAGAAGAAATCACATTTAGTTAATAGGTTACTGAAAACAGAAGAATAATAATAGTAATATAAAGAAATAACTTGTACATTACTATTACAAGTACATTTGAATTATATACTCTCCAACCTTATCTGTACCTAACTTCCCCATCATCAACTCTTCCACCAGAATTTTTTTTATCACTCAGAGCCCATAGTTAACATTAAAATTTAATCTTGATGTATACCTTATTGGTCTGGGGAGATTTACTATTTTTTTTTATAAAAAAGGAAACACTGACAAAACCATAGGATAAGAGGGGTACAACTCCACACAATTCCCACCACCAGAACTCTGTATCCCATCCTCTCCCCTGATAGTTTTTCTATTCTTTATCTCTCTAGGAGTATGGACCCAAGGTCATTATGGGGTGCAGAAGGTGGAAAGTCTGGCTTCTGTAATTGCTTCCCTGATCACCGTGGGCATTGACAGTTTGATCCATATTCTCAGCCTGCCTATCTCTTTCCCTAGTGGGACAGGGATCTGGGGAATAGGGGCTCTAGGACACATTGGTTGGATTGTCTGTCCAGGGTTGGCATCATGGTAACATCTGGAAGCTGGTAGCTGAAAAGAGAGTTAGCATATGAAGCCAAACAAATTGTTGAGTAATCATGAACCTAAAGACTGGAATAGTGCAGATGAGGAGTTGGGGTGGGGGTCTCCATCTCCCCAGACAATAACTTGGATCCACCTACATATTAGGTTTCAAGCTCAGGGGAAAAAAACACCAGTATAATCACAGGCCCTTTGGAATATAACCAAAATAGGCCTACTAGCATGGTCCAGAAGGTGGCACAGTGGATAACGCATTGGACTCTCAAGCTTGGGGGCCTGAGTTCAATTCCTGGCAGCACATGTGCCAGAGTGATGTCTGGTTCTTTCTCTCTCTTCTCCTTTCTCATTAATAAATAAATAAAATCTTAAAGTAGGCCTACTAGCTATCTACTTTTTTTTTCTTTATTTATTCCCTTTTGTTGCCCTTGTTGTTTTATTGTTGTAGTCATTATTACTATTGGTGTAGTCATTGTTGTTGGATAGGACAGAGAGAAATGGAGAGAGGAGGGGAAGACAGAGAGGGGGAGAGAAACATAGGCACCTGCAGACCTGTTTCACCACTTGTGAAGCGATTCCCCTGCAGGTGGGGCTCGAACCGGGATCCTTACACCGATTCTTGCCTTGCACTTTGTGCCATGTGTGCTTCACTTGCTGCTACCACCCGACTCCCTTTTTCTTTTTAACAAATATCACATGTACTCAATAGTAGAGCACCATACAGACTAGTTTCACTGCTTTACATATGAGATTTTATCAGAGATATTTTGAAATTATTACTACTTCTTTTAAAACCTCATAATACCATGAAATGTACAGTATTATGCACATATAATTATGTCATATAAGTTGGCTAGGGCATATTCTAACTATTCAAAGTCTACACACAGAGAGTGAAAAGGCAGAAGAAATTTTTCATCTTTGTATCCTCAGTGATGCGCAAGTGGGCCTGGTAAAACTGTGGACATCATGATATATGCTTTAAACTACAGCCAGCAATAGCCTATTTAATAACAAAAGCAAATATTTCTTTCCTTGCATTCCAGTTTTTTGCCATTGTTAGTAAGTGAACCTTATAACTGACAAAATTTAAGAGACTCCCACTTGGGAGAAAGACTGTACTGAAATTAGGGTTTTAAATAGCACAGTAGTTGCAAAGGAGACAAACCCAACAGGCCATTTCAATCCTTATTTGCCTATACTCTCCGGCCTGAGGGACCTTTCTCAGTTCCTAAGTTTACACAAATCAAACATAATCACAGTAGTTTGTCCTTTATGTTTCATTGCCCACACTATTACCCAATGTCCTTTGGGTTAAAGCTAGAGCTTTTATATCTTGACATCTAAAGCAGCTTTGTGAGATACCTGATATTAGAGTCTAAACTAATCACAATAGTCCACAGAGCTAAGGTCCTTCTAGTTTTTAAATGCTAATTGTTCTGCCAAGAATCTTCATTTATAAAAAATGTAAAGGCCAAACTTAAATAATATTTAGTACAAAAGGGAGGCATGCATTCATTAACTGAATATCCTAAATAAAATATCATTAGAAAAAAAAATCTAAAGGAAGACAAACAAATTGTTTCATGGGAAGGGGATTAAAGATTCTTAGATTCGGGAGTCTGGCAGTGCAGCGTGTTAAGCACAGGTGGTGCGAAGGGCAGGGACCGGGGTAAGGATCTGGGTTTGAGCCCCTGGCTCCCCACCTGCAGGGGAGTCACTTCACAGGTGGTGAAGCAGGTCTGCAGGTGTCTATCTTTCTCTCCCCCTCTCTGTCTTCCCCTCCTCTCTCCATTTCTCTCTGTCCTATCCAACAACAACATCGACAACATAATAACTACAACAACAATAGAACCACAAGGGCAACAAAAGGGAATAAATAAATAATGAAAAAATGAAAAAAAAATTCTTAAATTCAAATGAACTATGTAAAAGCAGATTGAAAAAGTGTAAAACTAGACCTACTTCTACGTCTTTTCCTAACCCATTATCTTGGACTAGAGCTTTTGCTCTACTCCATGGGTTTATACATAAGTTAATAAGTTAAAGCTCATTATTTCAGAGCTAAGAAGCATGTGCTATGCATAAACACTTTTTATGTCTTACAGTGTTTACATTTATTTTAGGCCCAATAATTGTTTATTTTTCATTAAATTGCTTTTTCTGAGATTAATTGTCATATATGTATTATATACATAGATAGTATACAGGTATATAGTACATGCTTACTATGTATGCCAATACACGGAGTGTGTGTAATACACAGAGACACACATACACACACACACACACACACACACACACACACACATACACACACACCTCTATGCTACCCAGATTTTTTTCTGGAAGTGTTTTCCCACTATGACAGTTTTGATAGCAGAAGCTTATTATAACAGCCTGGTGGAATGCTGCAGAGTTGACTTTGGAAATACTTATGCTGGTGTTTTAGTCCACTTACTACTGGTATTCTAGGTGTGAGGGTAATTTCTCAAGTGTTGAAATTAAGTGAAGGACCTTTAGCTGAGCAACACAGGCAGAAGCCAGAGAAAACACACAGAAATACTTTTACACTGGGCATAATGTTGCAGCCCCCTGTAAAGAGACATTCAGAACCTTTTTTTTTTATCTCTTCTAGAACCATTTACAAAAAGGATATTTGCTTGTAGTGTTTATTTAAAGGATATTTTGGGACCCAGATATCACCATAAGTCTTTAAAACACAAACTACAAACACAAGTAATGCCCTAGTGGCTCTATTTAGAGGTCATTTAGATTCCTGAGAGAAGTAGTTCTTATTTTATGTCTTTGTGAGTTGTTAATATTGTGCAATGCAGCAAGACACAGTTGATACACTTTGTACTCAGAACTGAAGATAAATTGTTTGGGTGCTCCTTTCTCACCAATGCAGTGGGAGTCTGTAATTTGTAGGTATTATCATGGTTAGAGAAGGAAGCAGAAAGAAACTAACATTTATCTGGTGCTTTTGACTTGTCAGACATTGTACTAATTACTTTACAGTCCCCGAGTAACTATATATACTTACTTCTTATCTGTAGTAGTTATGTTATTTTTAGAGGTAAGAAAACTAAGTACAAATTAAGTGATATGCTCCAGGGTTACATGTATAGTTTATGTCAACACTGGAATTAATGGACAGTGACTGTAACAAAACTTATCTTCCAAGTAGTGACACTGATTTGCAAAATATTGGCAGGCAGTACTTAAAATTTTAATGAGGGTATAGAAATAGAAAGCTTCAACACCATAAAGAACTAGAATTAATGTTCTTATTTTTCTAGGAGGAAGATATGTGTGTGTGTGTGTGTGTGTGTGTGTGTGTGTGTGTGTATAAATATAGATATGCTTGTGGATAAATACTAATAAAACAGATTTATGGGGATATTGATTAGCAGTGCATCAAGGAAGATCAATACTTAAAATCATAGATAACTCTCCATTAACAACATTGAGAGCCACCAAGTCTATGAATGATGATAAAATAGAAAATACAAGATATCTTTGTATACTTTGACAGAAAAGTATATTCATATATATATATTATATATGTTAAAATGTGTATTACATTTGTAGCAACAAATGCACATGCTCAGATTATTTTTTTTAATTAGACTATTTCAGGTTAAAGGAAGGCAGGGTGGTGCTTATTTTATTTGAACTTCATTACTGAAAGCTAATGATCTTCAATTCTATTTTATTACACCCTGCAGTTTTTTTTTGAGAAACCCATAATTTCCAAGTAGCACCACTAATTAACTAGATGCTGCTGTTTGCATACAAATAATAGTTACTGTAATTTTATTCATCTTTATATAAGAATTGGAACACAATGCAATGATCAATTTCCTTTCAGTTTTGATGAACTAATTTTCTAAAACTACTTAGGTGTAAAATATTAAATTAGTCTATAAGAACTTATTTTTAAATATGTGTAAAGGAATACTAGCCAAGAAATAGACTTGGGGAATTAAAGTGTTTAGATTTAATGCCATTAAAGCTTGAACAGGGCATTTGGAGGAGGATGCATGAAGAGGAGATACAGTTAAAAGACTGCATTTCTAAGGGATACTGATAGACCTCTTCAGCAGAGTCCATATCATTTTATGCTACTTTCTGTCAGCATAAATGTTGTGGGTCTTGTATAAATAAGAAAAAGAGGCTTTTAAAATTATGATTTCAACTCATAACTTAGAATTTAATGAAACCGTTCAAGTTCAGCACTTTAATCTCACAAATTGGTTTATCACAGCCTAGTGGCCACTTCTTGTTTTATAATAAGCACAACAAAAGATATCTGTGAACACTTACAAAATTAAACCAAGGGAAGTATATGCAATTCTGAGCTCATTAGAAGCAATTTATATTTTCATCTGTCTCATTAGAGGGGATTTTATGAACTGAAAAATGTACTTTTGTATCTGTATTAGTATTATTTTTTTATAATTTTCAGGCCAAATGGTAGGAGCAAAGTTTTCTCATTATTCCCAAACAACATATACATCTATATGGCACCCTTTGAGTGAGTAGAAAAGCAGGCTAAGAAAGAAATTCAGGACAGTGAATTTCTTTAATAGTATAGACAATTTCTCAGTTGTTGTCACATAAAAAATAAATGGTTTCTCTCTTTATGTGTATATCAACTCAGACATATGTGTTTTTAAATTGGGGTCTTACTTTAGGGGATAAATCTAAATTATACCTGGTTCTTAAATTATTCCTGACTCTAAAATGGGAACTATCATTCCATGCAGTTTATTTTTAGAAATTTCATTGAAATACTACCATGGAAAATAACTTAAGAATTCACCTAAATGTTTTCATCATGAATTTGTCTGAGCTAAAATATCATCAATGTTTATCGATTTAAAAGTCTACCTTATAAATATTTGAAGTAGTATATTGGGTCAGAGTCACCTATTAGGTTACTTTTGCACTGTAGTAATTCTCTTGGGAAATGGCAGTATTTGGAAAGGGGGATTGTACTTCATGTCTGTGTAAGTTTAACATAAGAGTGAATCAATTTTAAGTTTGCCTTCCACTAACAACTCATTTCTTCCTTGGACTTCACACTTCACCTGTGAGGTAGCTGGGGAAAGTTGGTAATCAAGACTGTGTGTGTGTGTGTGTGTGTGTGTGTGTGTGTGTGTGTGTGTGTGTGTTAATGTTCATATTAGCGACACTACATTAAGCATTATCCGGTGTTCTGACTGATTGCGTAACACACATTCCCTTCTATTCTGGTTGCCCTATTTCAATTTGAAGATTTACTTCACTCACATTTGTGAGTCACTGCCAAGTATTATGTTCTCCTGGCATAAGATTGAGTATATAACAGAAGCTAGGACACACAATTTCTATCTCCTGGAACCAACCCTTAGAATAATTTTCTAAACATATTTTTAATGCCACTGAATTGTCACAACACTATCATTTACTTCCTACTACCATGATTCCTGTAATTACTTTGGTTCCTGATCAGCTTCTTCAGCTATTCCTTTTATACTCTGAGATAATCTATATACTTTCTACAAATTCTCTTTTGTGCAGAGGCAGTTTTTGTTATTTTTACCCAAGAAATTCTGGCTAACACATGCCAGGAACCATTAACAAATAATGTTAATACACTGAGAAGGGCCATAACTGTTTTATCTGCTAAAGAATACCAGACTATTATTAACAATTAAATGAAGCTGGTATGGCCTAAAAAGACTGATAGTGTCCTTTACCTCTAATATTTTCAGAAGGTTGGAAAACTAATAGTAACTAGATTCTAGACAAACTGCAATTTGCTTCAGGTCTTGTCTATAGTGACTTTTTAATATGATCTCTATCCACCTAATTCCAATTAATTACTAAGATATCACAAACAGTACTTAACTCCTGTTTGTATAATTTACTGACTAGTGTAAGGAAGTACAAACAGGAAGAAATTTTCTGAGAAGAAAACTACATTAAGTGCTTGCTAGAAAATTGTATAAATGGGATTCGACTTCTGGAGGCGGAGCTACGAGCAGCAGATCGCTTTCTCTCCTCTCCTCTCCTCTCCCGGATCAACTAGGAATACCAAAGGAGACCACCCGGACTGAAACAAGACAGGACT
The DNA here is from genome assembly GCF_950295315.1 of Erinaceus europaeus. NCBI lineage: Eukaryota > Metazoa > Chordata > Mammalia > Eulipotyphla > Erinaceidae > Erinaceus > Erinaceus europaeus. The sequence continues at coordinate 147,911,755 of NC_080163.1, forward strand.
AGAATGACCACAGAAACCCAGTAAATCACCCGTGAGTACAAACACGCGTGGCTGGTGACAGAGAGGAGAGAGGGGCCTAAGGAGAGATTAAGTGACTGCTAACAGTTCGACAGTTTGTCAGTGGAGACACCACCTCCAGTCTGCTCCACCAACAAGGGGACAGCTGAAGGGAGGAAAGGACTCCCCAGAGACTCACCAAGTACAACTCTGAGTCTCCATTGCTACTACCCTCAGAATCTGGAGCAGGAACAGGGAGGGACACCAGGGGACAGAGATCTAACCGGGAAACTCAGGAGAAGACCTATACCTCGGTGGCATAGCTGAAGGGCTGTGAAAGTCTCTTTGCATAACCACTGGATAATCTCTGCCACACCCTGCTTTATCTCTTGGTCAGGAGTCATTGATTAAGCCAAGAAGCCTATTGATAGTTTAAAAGCCCTCAGGCTACCATAGCCTACAGGGGAAAAAAAAAAAAGGCTTTTACACCACTGAACTCCAACTCAGGGATTGAAAAAACTGTTAACTTATATAAAATGGTTAAAACAACAAGAAAAAATATTGGAGACTCGAACCAGGACAAGAGTCCAGCTAAAAGTCCTCCAGAGGGTGAAGCACAAAACAACGAGTTCAACATCCAAACATTAGCTAAGGAAATAATAACAGGAGTGAGTAAAGAATTTGAAAAAATTGTAATCAGAACTGCAGGAACAACAAATGAGAATATGGAAGAAAATTCTAATAATCTCATGGTTATTAGAGAGCTGAAAGCTGAAATTGCTGAGCTAAGAAGGCAACTAGCTGAACAAGCTAAAACAGTATCAGAGCAGGGCAACAAAATAGATGAACTCCAGAAAGCAGTAGAGGGCAGAGAGAATAGAATCAATGAGGCTGAAGACAGAATTAGCAAGATTGAGGATGAATTAGAGACAACTAAAAAAGAAGTAAGAGATCTCAAAAAGAGATTAAGAGATGCTGAAAACAACAACAGAGTCCTATGGGATGACTTCAAAAGAAACAATATACACATTATTGGCTTACCAGAGGAAGAAAGAGAAGGGGAGGAAGAAAGCGTTCTCCAGGCCATAATAGCTGAAAATTTCTCTAGTCTAGACAACACCAAAGACATAAAGATTCAAGAAGCCCAGAGGGTCCCAAACAGAATTAACCCAGACCTAAAAACACCAAGACATGTCATACTTAGATTGGAAAGGAATAAGGATAAAGAAAGGATCCTCAAGGCTGCAAGAGAAAAACAAAGAGTCACCTACAAAGGAAAACCCATAAGATTAGCAGCAGACTTCTCCATACAAACACTACAGGCCAGAAGAGAATGGCAAGATATCTATCGAGTGCTCAATGAGAAAGGCTTTCAGCCAAGAATACTATATCCTGCTAGATTGTCATTCAGACTAGATGGAAGCATCAAAACCTTCTCAGACAAGCAACAGTTGAAGGAAGCAACCATCACCAAGCCTGTCCTGAAAGAAGTTCTGAAAGGTTTCCTATAAACAACCAGACCACCACAAATAGAACATATATCAAAACACTCTAAAACTCTACAAGAACGGCGTTAAAATACCTTCAATCTTTGATATCAATAAATGTGAATGGCCTGAATTCACCTATTAAAAGACACAGAGTAGGAAGATGGATCAGAAAACACAACCCAACAATATGTTGTCTACAGGAAACTCACCTAACGCAACAAGACAAACACAGACTTAAAGTGAAAGGATGGAAAACTATCATTCAAGCCAATGGCCCACAAAAAAGGGCAGGAACAGCTATTCTCATATCTGACATGATAGACTTTAAAATAGATAAGATTAAAAAAGATAGGAATGGACACTACTTAATGCTCAGAGGATCAGTCAATCAAGAGGACTTAACAATTATTAATATCTATGCACCCAATGAGAAGCCATCTAAATACATCAAACTGCTACTGAAAGAGCTACAGCAATATATTAACAGTAACACAATCATAGTAGGGGACTTCAACACCTCACTATCTCAACTTGACAGATCATCCAGGAAGAAAATCAATAAAGACATAAGGGAGCTAAATGAAGAGATAGATAAACTAGAACTATTGGACATTTTCAGAGTCATTCATCCCAAGAAACTGGAATACACATTTTACTCAAATCCACATGGGTCATTCTCAAGGATAGACCATATGTTAGGCCACAAAGACAGCATCAGCCTATTCAAGAGCACTGAAATCATCCCAAGCATCTTCTCAGACCACAGTGGAATTAAACTAACACTTAACAATCAACAAAAGATTAGTAACAGTGCCAAAATGTGGAAGCTCAACAGTACAGTTCTTAACAACTTCTGGGTCAAAGAGGAAATCAAGGAAGAAATCAAAATGTTTCGAGAGTTCAATGAAAATGAAGACACAAGCTATCAAAATATTTGGGACACAGCTAAAGCAGTCCTAAGAGGGAAGTTCATGGTTCTACAAGCACACATTAGGAAACAAGAAAAGGCACAAATAAACAGCCTGATTGCACATCTTAAAGACCTAGAAGAAGAACAACAAAGGAACCCGAAAGCAACCAGAAGGACAGAAATTACTAAGTTAGGGCAGAAATAAATAACATTGAGAATAGGAAAACCATACAAAAGATCAATGAAAGTAAATGTTGGTTCTTCGAAAGAGTAAACAAAATCGACAAACCTTTAGCCAGACTCACAAAACAAAAAAGGGAGAAGACCCAAATAAATCGGATAGTAAATGAAAGAGGAGATATCACAACAGACACTGCAGAAATTCAACATATCATGCGAGGCTTCTATGAACAACTATATGCCACCAAGTTAGAGAACCTGGAAGAAATGAATGATTTCCTAGATACCTACCAACTTCCAAAACTAAGTAAAGAGGAAGTGGATAACATGAACAGGCCCATCACAGCTAATGAAATTGAAACAGTTATCAAAAATCTTCCCAAAAATAAAAGTCCTGGACCAGATGGTTTTACAAATGAATTCTACAAAACTTTCAAAGAAGAACTAATACCTCTACTTTTAAAAGTCTTCCAGAAGATTGAAGACACTGGAATACTCCCTGCCAGCTTCTATGAAGCCAACATCACCCTGATACCAAAAGCAGACAGGGACACAACCAAAAAAGAAAACTACAGACCAATATCTCTGATGAACATACATGCAAAAATATTGAACAAAATTCTAGCCAACCGGATACAGCAGTATATCAAAAAGATTGTTCATCATGACCAAGTGGGGTTTATTCCAGGCATGCAAGGTTGGTTTAATATACGTAAATCAATCAATGTGATCCACCACATCAACAAAAGCAAGACCAAAAACCACATGGTCATATCAATAGATGCAGAGAAAGCCTTTGACAAAATACAACATCCCTTTATGATCAAAACACTACAAAAAAATAGGAATAGATGGAAAATTCCTGAAGATAGTGGAGTCTATATATAGCAAACCTACAGCCAACATCATACTCAATGGTGAAAAACTGGAAGCATTTCCCCTCAGATCAGGAACTAGACAGGGCTGCCCACTATCACCATTACTATTCAACATAGTGTTGGAAGTTCTTGCCATAGCAATCAGGCAGGAGCAAGGAATTAAAGGAATACAGATTGGAAGAGAAGAAGTCAAACTCTCCTTATTTGCAGATGACATGATAGTATACATGGAAAAACCTAAGGAATCTAGCAAGAAGCTTTTGGAAATCATCAGGCAATACAGTAATGTGTCAGGCTATAAAATTAACATTCAAAAGTCAGTGGCATTCCTCTATGCAAACACTAAGTTAGAAGAAATTGAAATCCAGAAATCAGTTCCTTTTTCTATAGCAACAAAAACAATAAAATATCTAGGAATAAACCTAACCAAAGAAGTGAAAGACTTGTATACTGAAAATTATGAGTCACTACTCAAAGAAATTGAAAAAGACACAAAGAAGTGGAAAGATATTCCATGCTCATGGGTTGGAAGAATTAACATCATCAAAATGAATATATTACCCAGAGCCATCTACAAATTTAATGCTATCCCCATAAAGATCCCAAGCACATTTTTTAGGAGAATAGAACAAATGCTACAAATGTTTATCTGGAACCAGAAAAGACCTAGAATTGCCAAAACAATCTTGAGAAAAAAGAACAGAATCGGAGGCATCACACTGCCAGATCTCAAACTATATTATAGGGCCATTGTCATCAAAACTGCTTGGTACTGGAACATGAACAGACACACTGACCAGTGGAATAGAATTGAGAGCCCATAAATGAGGCCCCACACGTATGGACATCTAATCTTTGACAAAGGGGCCCAGACTATTACATGGGGAAAGCAGAGTCTCTTCAACAAATGGTGTTGGAAACAATGGGTTGAAACATGCAGAAGAATGAAGCTGAATCACTGTATTTCACCAAATACAAAAGTAAATTCCAAGTGGATCAAGGACTTGGATGTTAGACCAGAAACTATCAGATACTTAGAGGAAAATATTGGCAGAACTTTTTTCCGCATAAATTTTAAAGACATTTTCAATGAAACGAATCCAATTACAAGGAAGACTAAGGCAAGTATAAACCTATGGGACTACATCAAATTAAAAAGCTTCTGCACAGCAAAAGAAACCAATACCCAAACCAAGAGACCCCTCACAGAATGGGAGAAGATCTTTACATGCCATACATCAGATAAGAATTTAATAACCAACATATATAAAGAGCTTACCAGACTCAACAACAAGACAACAAATAACCCCATCCAAAAATGGGGGGAGGAATTGGACAGAATATTCACCACAGAAGAGATCCAAAAGGCCGAGAAACACATGAAAAAATGCTCCAAGTCTCTGATTGTCAGAGAAATGCAAATCAAGACAACAATGAGATATCACTTCACTCCTGTGAGAATGTCACACATCAGAAAAGCTAACAGGGGGAGTCGGGCTGTAGCGCAGCGGGCTAAGCGCAGGTGGCGCAAAGCACAAGGACCTGCATAAGGATCCCGGTTTGAACCCCGGCTCCCCACCTGCAGGGGAGTCGCTTCACAAGCGGTGAAGCAGGTCTGCAGGTGTCTATCTTTCTCTCCTCCTCTCTGTCTTCCCCTCCTCTCTCCATTTCTCTCTGTCCTATCCAACAACGACAACAACAATAATAACAACAACAAGGGCAACAAAAGGGAATAAATAAATAAAATAATAAATATTTGAAAAAAAAATTTAAAAAAAAAAAAAAAAAAAAAAAGAAAAGCTAACAGCAGCAAATGCTGGAGAGGGTGTGGGGTCAAAGGAACCCTCCTGCACTGCTGGTGGGAATGTCAATTGGTCCAACCTCTGTGGAGAACAGTCTGGAGAACTCTCAGAAGGCTAGAAATGGACCTACCCTATGACCCTGCAATTCCCCTCCTGGGGATATATCCTAAGGAACCCAACACATCGATCCAAAAAGATCTGTGTACACATATGTTCTTGGCAGCACAATTTGTACTAGCCAAAACCTGGAAGCAACCCAGGTGTCCAACAACAGATGAGTGGCTGAGCAAGTTGTGGTATATATACACAATGGAATACTACTCAGCTGTAAAATATGGTGACTTCACCGTTTTCAGCCGATCTTGGATGGACATTGAAAAAATCATGTTGAGTGAAATAAGTCAGAAACAGAAGGATGAATATGGGATGATCTCACTCTCAGGCCGAAGTTGAAAAACAAGATTAGAAAAGAAAACACAAGTCGAACCTGAAATGGAATTGGAGTATTACACCAAAGTAAAAGACTCTGGGGTGGGTGGGTGGGTGGGGAGAATACAGGTCCATGAAAAATGATGAATGAAATAGTGGGGGTTGTATTGTTAAATGGGAATCTGGGGAATGTTATGCATGTTAAAAAAAAAAAAAAAAGAAGTAGAAACGCAAAGCAGAAATTGACTGAGTTTGGAGTATGGCACCAAAGTAAGAAAGCAGAAGTATACTACAGTTTGCAGTGAGTACCTCCCTAATACTTCCTCTCCACTTTTTCCAAGCTTTGGGTCCATGATTGCTCAACAATTTGTTTGGCTTTGTATGTTAACTCTCTTTTCAGTCACCAGGTTCCAGGTGTCATCAGGATGCCGGCCAGACTTCCCTGGATTGAAGACACCACCAATGTGTCCTGGAGCTCAGCTTCCCCAGAGACCCATTCTACTAGGGAAAGAGAGAGGCAGACTGGGAGTATGGACCGACCAGTCAACGCCCATGTTCAGCGAGGAAGCAATTACAGAAGCCAGACCTTCTACCTTCTGCAACCCTCAATGACCCTGGGTCCATGCTCCCAGAGGGATAGAGAATGGGAAAGCTATCGGGGGAGGGGGTGGGATATGGAGATTGGGCGGTGGGAATTGTGTGGAGTTGTACCCCTCCTACCCTATGGTTTTGTTAATTAATCCTTTCTTAAATAAAAAAATAAATAAATAAAAAAAAGGAAAAAAAAGAAAATTGTATAAATGAACTTTTAATAATTACACATAATGTTTCAGATATAATTTCAAGTGATTTTCATTGCACAGTTTGCAATAAAGTATCCCAAAGAATATATCTTATTTTTAAATTTTTTTATTTATTATATGATAGAGACAGAGAGAAAATGAGAGGGGAATAGAAGAAAGAGGTAGATAGACAGAGAAACACCTGAAGCCCTATTTCACCATTCCTGAAGCTTTGTCCCTGCAGGTTGGACCAGGGGCTTGAGCCTGCGTCCATCTGCATTGTAGTGTGTGTGTTCTTAATCAGGTGTGCCACCACCTGGCCCCCTCAAAAATATATTTCACAGTTGTTGATATATGAATTTCATTCATCATTGCATTCTAAACTACCCCCCGAATTTAGATGATCTTGAATTCAGGATAATGATTATCAATTTTAACAATTCCCTACATATTAGAATTAGACTAAAATAGATTACTTACATAGTTATTATTTTCCTGAAACTATCTCTGCATAATATAAGATACAAAACTAGCTTTCCCCTTTTGTGTAATTTTGTAATGATCTGCAATTGTAATACTGGCTTGAATTAAATACTTCAAAATCCATATTCTTCTCTGATATCTAGGATGTTATCTTATAGGAAATAATGCCTTTGCTGATGTTAATATGTGGATAGGTTGCAGTAAGGTGTGCTCTAAACTCATTACACTTAGTGCTTCTGTAAGATAAAAGACTGAGACACAAAAAAGAATTTCCACTTGAAGTTGCAGACAAAAATGAAGTAGCTAAAAGTCAAGGAATGCTAAAAAAAAAGTGTCAACTAAAGTCAGAAATAATATATAAGACCAGAGACCTGATCTGATAGTTTCTGGTCTAATATCCAAGTCCTTGATCCAAGTGGAATTTACTTTTGTGTTTGGTGAAATATAATTGTTTAGTTTCATTCTCTACGTGTTTCAACCCAACTTTTCTAGCACCAATTGTTGAAGAAACCCTCCTTTCCCCATTTAGTAGTCTGGGAACCTTTGTAAAAAATTAGATATCCATAGGAATGGGGGCTCATTTCTGGACTCTCAATTCTATTCCCCTGGTCAGTTTGTCTATTATGTTCTAGTATCAAGCAGTTTTGATTACAATGGCCCTATGATTTGAGATCTGGAAGTATGATGCCTCCAGTTCTGTTCTTTCTTCTCAAGATATAGGTTACTTATTAACAAGAAGTACAAGTAATGACTAAAACAAGTGATTGACCACCCTACCCCGTTAATATTCCAGGAGAATAGAAACTCACTCAAAATAGTAAAGATTAATGGGAAGAAAAGGATTTTTCATGATGCAAATATGCAAATGTCATTTCTTGTTTAAAATACCTAATAATTCCCATGGCCTTCAGGTTAAAAATCTATCTTTTCTAGTAAAACATATAAATCTATTTAACCTTTTCCTCAAATCTTTCCCCTTAGATATATCATCACTGCATATGATACACACACACACACACACACACACACACACACACACCTATGCCTCTTTCATACTGAAATAACTACAGTTACTCAAAGCAGTCATGTCACTTCACATTGCTAAATCTTGTCAATCACAGGCCTTTCAAAGATGTTCAGAACCAGCATTTCCAGATGTGTGTTTTTATTGTTGCTGTTTGGTTTTTCTTTGTATTGTTTTAAACTGAGGTTAATTAATATCCCTCCCACCCCCAAACCCCAGACCTATGAGAAACTGTTACTGCTACTTTATGCAGAAGAATGAAAATTAAAGGTGTTTCACAGAATTAGATTTTTACCAGAAATAAACCTTTATATTAAACTGATCTATATGGTAGAGAAAATTTCTAATTATAAAACATTTAATTTTTGTAATGGTGCTAATTGGGTTGAAACATGCAGAGAATGAAACTGAACCACTGTATTTCACCAGAAACAAAAGTAAATTCCAATTGGATCAAGGACTTGGATATTAGACCAGAAACTATCAAATACTTAGAGGGAAATACTGGCAGAACTCTTTTCCATCTTTAATGACACAAATCCAATTACAACGAAGACTAAAACAAAAACAAAGATATAGGACTACATCAAATTAAAAAGCTTCTGCATAGCAAAAGAAACCACAGCCCAACAAAGAGACCTCTTAAAGAATGAAAAAGATCTTTATATGCCATACCTCAGACAAGATGCTATTAACCAAAATATATAAAAAGCTCACCAAACTCAGCAACAAAAAAACAAATGACCTCATCCAAAAATGGGGAAAGGATCTGAACAGAAGATTCACCACAGAAGAGGTCCAAAAGACCAACAAACATATGAAAAAATACTCCAGGTTACTGATTCTCAGAGAAATTCAAATAAAGACTATAATGAAATACCACTTCATTCCTGTGAGACTGTAATATATCAGAAAAGGTAGCATCAACAAATGCTGGAGAGGTTGTGGGGACAAAGGAACCCTCCTGCACTGCTGGTGGGAATGTCAATTGGTCCAAGCCCTACTGAGAGCAGCCTGGAGAAGTTTTAGAAGGATAGAAGTGGACCTTCCTTATGACTCAGTAATTCCTCTCCTGGGGATATATTCCAAAGAACCCATCCCAAAAGATTTGTGTATACCTATGTTCATAGCAGCACAATTTGTAATTGCCAAAACCTGAAAGCAGCCCAGGTGTCCAACAATAGATGAGTGGCTGAGAAAGTTGTGGTATATATATACACAATGGAGTACTACTCAGTTATTAAAAATGGTGAATTCACCTTCTTCGCCTCATTTTGGACAGAGCTTGAAAGAATACTGTTAAGTGAGATCAGCCAGACAGAGAAGGAAGAATATGGAATGATCTCACTCATAGACAGAAGTTGAAAAACAAGAACAGAAGGGAAAACACAGAGCATGGACTGAAGTTGATATATTGCACCAAAGTAAAAGACTCTGGGTTAGGGGAGAGGGTTCAGGTCCTGGAACATAGCAGAGGAGGACCTAGTGGGAGTTGAACGGAAATGTGGAAAACTGAGAAATGTTCCACATGTACAAAGTATTATATCTTACTGTTGACTATAAATCATTTATCCTCCAAAAGAAAACAACCCATAGGGGCTTGTAGTGATTACTTTTTGGTATTTCATAGCACATATCAGCTTTCTAGCTATATAGACTCTGGAAATTGTCCATCTTTACCATTACTTAAATTTCATTTCAGTCTGAGCCCTAGGTGTTTGTCTGTTTAGAATAAATCCCCTAGATCACTGTCTATTCCATTACTTCTGAAATAAGTACAAAAAGGGTGGAATGGAAGCTAAGTAGCTAGAGAATCCATATACATTTTCCTATAAATAACTGGTTACAGCAAACAAATAATAATCTTTACAGCTAATCACAACATAAACAAATTCATCTTGAATCATTGTTTATGAAATCAGTTAGCCTACAAATATGAATTGTGTGTCTACTATATGCCTACCTCTTAACAGTACATATATGGCAAAAGCTTGAGGAATTTGTAACACGTGAAGATAATTTGGGTGTCAGTTGGAAGTCTGCCCAGGAATGAAAGCCTGCTATTGCTCTAAGATGTCACCTGGGACCACACCATCAATCTACCAACCTTTCTTGAATGGCTTTGATGCTGATCAGTCTGGTTTCCCTGAGTATTAAAGTAATGGGCTCCTGGCTCTATTTCAGCTCTGTCAAAATAGCTGCCGAGACTCTCTATTGCCTTCCTACAAGGATTTAATCTACTCCAAGTTTCTTGACACATTATAAGGAGGAAATCTGTTTTCTCTGTCACTTTTTCTTTCTCAGGCTGGGTGTGCACTAGAACATCTTTGCTTTGGATAGATGTGCAGACTTGCTATGAAAGCCAGTGTTCTCATCAGTGTGATAGTTGTCTAACTTAATCACATTGTTTCTCCATATCCCTGAGGCTTTCCTCATTCTGCTACCTCTGAAAGAAAGACCTCATATATACTTGCACAACTTTATTTACACCTCCTCTGTGAAGAATTTGACCCTTCAAGGATATAATTGTATTTCTCTGGATCTGCAAAGTTCTATTTTTTAATGCTTATAACATTTTAAAATATATTTTATCTGTTACTACTATCGTATTTTCCTGTTTATCAACTCTTTTTTATTATTTATTTTTCCTAATGTTGCCCTTGTTGTTTTATTGTTGTCATTGTTGATGTCATCATTATTGGACAGGACAGAGAGAAATGGAGAGAGGAGGGGAAGACAGAGGGGGGAGCAAAAGATACACACCTGCAGACCTGCTTTACCACCTGTGAAGCAACTCCACTGCAGGTGGGAAGCCAGGGCTGAAATCAGGATCCCTTTGCTTCGTGCCACATGTACTTAACCCACTGCACTACCACCCGCCCCCCCAATTAACTCTTAAAATAACATAAAATGTATTTTAGATGTTAATTACTATAATATCAAAAAGAAAAATATCTATTAATTCCCTGCATCAGGTATTGATCTAAATGTCATTTTGTGTACTATGTTTTAATCTCAAAAAAAATACCCTCAAAAATGCTTTACTAATTTTTACAATAAAGTTAAAGATTATTTTATGTAATGCCTCAAATAAACCCAGGACTTGTATGTCTTTTCCTACTACTCAATAAGGCACACCTTGGCTGCTTACATTTATTTAATTTATTTATTTAATTGTTTGTTTTAATTGTATTAATTGAATCAGAAGTTCAGGAATATGTGCAAGTCTTAATACTCCATTTATAAGAAAGTCTAGATTTAATTCTAGCCCATCAGATTTTAATGCTTTCTCCAAGTTCATGACTACTGCTTAATAATGATGGACATAGCTAAATAACCTTGGGTGTCTGAATGAGTCCCCATAGAAATCCATTTACTAAACTGGGTGATGCTGAAACAAAAAGACACACAGATCAGTGGGATAAAATTGAAATCCAGAAATAACACTCACAACTATGGGCGATTAATTTATGATAAGTGGGACCTATACAGCAAACAGTGAGGGTCTTTTTAGCCAGTGGTACAGGAAAAATTGGGTTGAAAGATGAAAAAGAATTAACAGAACCATCACATGTTACTATAAACAAAAATCAGTTTCTGGGGGCTGGGCATTGGCTCAGTGGGTAAAGTGCACAAGGCACAAAGTGCAAGGACTGGTGTAAGGATCCTGGTTCGGTTCAAGCCACACCTGCAGGGGGGTCACTTCACAGGCGGTGAAGCATATCTGCAGGTGTCTATCTCTCTCTACCCCTGTCTCATTCCCTCCTCTCTCAATTTCTTTCTGTTCTACCTAATAACAACAATAAACAACAAGGACAGTAAAGGGGGAAAAATAACCTACAGAAGCAGTGGACTTTTAGTGTAGGCACTGAGCCCCAGTGATAACCCCGCAGGCAAAAAAAAAAAAACAGTTTCCCATTAATAATAGGAGAATATACATATACACATACACACACACATACACACACACACACACACAAACACACACACACACATATATATATCAAGGTCACTGTCAGAGTAATAGAAATAAAGACAGCAGTGAAATGCCACCTTACATATCAAAGAATATCATACATTAAAAAAGTACAGAAACAGAAATAGTTATGAGGATGTGGGAGGAATAAGAACCTTGCTACACTATTGTTGAGAATGTGATTTGACCTAGTATTTGCGAACAATAGTCTGGAAATTTATCAGAACATTAGAAATAGATCTAACTCAGAAATAGATATAACTCAGCAATCCTTCTCCTCAGGAACTATGCAAATAAAACAAAAATACATATCCAACAAGATCTACGCACACCTATGTTTATAACAACACTATATGTAACAGCCAAAAATTGGAAACATCACAAATGTCCCATGAAAGATGAATAGTTAAGAAAGTTATGGAAAACACAAACAGCCCCATTAAAAATGGAAGGAGACTATGGACAGAATCTTCACCAAATAAGCGAGTCAGAGAGTCAAAATATGAGAGAATGCTCAACATCATCAATCAAATGTAAATAAATAAAACAATGTGATGCTACTTTACAACTTTGAGAATGTCATACATTAGCAAGGATACAAATAACAAATGTTGCTAAGGATGTGGGGATAAAGAACCCTTTTACACTGCTAGTGGGAATGTAAATTGTGCAAAATAGTATGGAGCTTTCTCAGTGCACTAGAAATGGGCCTACTAAGTAACCCAACAAATTCTCTCCAGGATATTTATGAAAAGAAACAAAACATGTATTCAAAAGAGATCTGTGTACACCTATGATAATATTACAATTTTAAATAGCCCTAAATTGGAAGCAATAAAAATTCCCTGAGAGTGATGAGTTTCTAAAAAAGTTATGATAGATCCACACAGTAGAATTTTACATGGCTGTTAAAAATGAAGTTATCTTTTTTTGTGTCATCTTGGATGGAATGTAAAGTAGCCATGTTAAGTGAGAAAAGCCAAAGAGATAAAGTCACATAGCAGGTAGAATTTAGGAAATAAAGACAGAGGCCAATGCAATAGCTCATAGTGTACTCTTTTACCATGTGTATGGCCTAGGTTCAAGTCTGGCCTTCATCACACTGAACAAAAATTTGACACTGTGATCTCTTTAATACTCTGCCTTTTCTGTCTCTATCTAAAAAGAAAGGGAAGGACTTCCAGAGGCAGGGCTACTGAGAAGCAGCAGCAGCTGTGTTTCTCTCCTCTCTTCTCCCAGGTCAACTAGGAATTCCAAAGGAGATCATATGGAACCACAAAAAAAGACAGGACTAGAATGACTTCAGAAACGCACCAAATCACCAGCGAGTGCAAACATGTGAGGCTCGTGGACAGAGAGGAGCCTAGGGAGAGATTAAGTGGCTGGTAACAGTACCATAGTTTACCAGTTGAGACACCACCTCCAGTCTATTTCACCAACAAAAAGACAGCTGAAGGGAGGAGAGGCCCCCCTTAAGACTCACCAAATGCCACTGTGAGTCTACAAAACTACTGCCCTCAGAAGCTGGAGCAGCAGGAGAGAGGCCCTGTGCTGATACCAGGTGACAGAGAACTAACCAGGAAACTCAGGAGAAGATTTATACCTCAGTGGCCTAGCAGTGGGGCTGTGAGAGTCTTTTTGAATAATGACTGGATTATCTCTGCCCCACCCTGTTTTATCTCTTGGTCAGAAGTGAGGGATTAAACTAAGAAGCCTACTTATAGTTTAAAAGCCCTCAGGGACCCATAGCCTACAGGGAAGAAAAAGAAAAAAAGAGACTGTGCTTCAACTCAGGGGTTAAAATAATATTGAAACAACTGTCAATTTCCAAAACTGTGAACCTTCAATTACCTTATTTAGACACAAGTCAATCCAGGCAAGAGTGATCAGTAATTTGAAAGTACTGAGAGAGGGACCTCATAACATACTATATATAATTCTTAAACCAACAAGAAGAAATACTGGAGAAATTAACCAGGACAAGAGTTCATCTAAAAGCCCCCCAAATATTGAAGCAAAAAATAATGATGTAAAAATCCAAACACTAGGGAAATAATCACAGGCGTGAGTAAAGAGTTTGAAAGAATTGTCACCAGAAATGCAGAAATAACAAATGAAATAATTAGTCTTTTCTGGAAGAAAAGACTAATTATCTCAAGGTTATTAGAGAGATGAAAGCTGAAATAGCTGATCTAAAAACACAACTAGCTGAACAAGCTAAAAGAGTATCAAAACAGTGTAACAAAACAGATGAACTCCAGAGAACAGTAGAGAGGAGAGAAAGTAGAATAAATGAGGCTGAAGACAGAATTAGCAAGATCGAGGACTAATTAGAGACAACTAAAAAGGAAGTAAGAGATCTCAAAAAGAGATTGATAAATACTGAAACAACAACAGAGACCTATGGGATGACTTCAAAAGAAGTAAGATATGCATTACTGGCTTACCAGAGGAAGAAAGAGAGGGAGGGGAAGAAAGCATTCTTCAGGACATAATACCTGAGAACTTCTCTAGTCTAGACAACATAAAGGACATAAAGGTTCAAGAAGCCCACAGGGTCACAAACAGAATTAACCCAGACTTAAAGACACCATAACACATCATATTTAGAATGAACAGAAATAAGGATAAAGAAAGCATCCTAAAGGCTGCAAGAGAAAAACAAAGAGTCACCTACAGAGGAAAACCAATAAGGACTTCTCCACTCAAACCCTAAAGGCCAGCAAAGAATGGCAAGATATCTATTGAGTGCTCAATGAGAAAGGCTTTCAACCAAGAATACTGTATCCTGCTAGACTGTCATTGAGACTAGACGGAGGCATCAAAACCTTCTCAGACAAGCAACAGTTGAAAAAATCACCTATCACCAAGCCTGCCCTGAAAGAAGTTCTGAAAGGTCTCCTATAAACAGTCAGACCACCATAAATATGCATATATCAGAACACTCTAAAAATCTTCAATAATGGTGTTAAAATATCTTCAATCTTTGATATCAATAAATGTCAATGATCTTAAATCACCTATTAAAAGGCACAGAGTAGGGAGATGGATCAGAAAACATATCCCAGCAATAAGCTGAATACAGGAAACCCACCTAACTCAACAAGACAAACATAGACTCAGAGTGAAAAGATGGAAAGCTATCATACAAGTCAATGGCCTACAAAAAGGGCAAGAATAATTATTCTCACATCTGACACAAAGACTTTAAAATCAATAAAATTAAGAAAAATAGGGATGAATATTACTTAATGCTCAGAGGATCAATTAAGAGGACTTAACAATTATTAACATCTATGTACCCAATGAGAAGCCATCTAAATACATCAAACATCTACTGATAGAGCTACGGCAATATATTAACAGCAACACAGTAATATTAGGGGACTTCAACACCCTACTCTCTCAACTTGACAGATCATCCAGGCAAAAAATCAATAAAGACATGAGGGAGCTAAATGAGGAGATAGATAAACTAGAACTATTGGACATTTTCAGAATCATTCAATCCAAGAAACTGGAATACACATTCTACTCAAGTCCACATGGGTCATCCACAGGGACAGACCATATGTTAGGCCAGAAAGACAGGATTAGCAAATTCAAAAGCATTGAAATCATTCCAAGAATCTTCTCAGACCACAGTGGATTTAAAATAACACTTCACAATCAACAAAAGATTAGTAGTAGTCCTAAAATGTGGAAGCTCAACAGTACACGTCTTAACAGCTACTGGGTTAAAGAGGAAATCAATCAAGAAACAAGATGCTTTCAGAGTTCAGTGAAAATGAAGACACAAGCTATCAAAATATTTGGAACACAGCTAAGGCAGTACTGAGAGGGACTTTCATAGCCATACAAGCACATATTAAGAAACAAGAAAGAGCACAAACATCCTGATTGCACATCTTAAAGACCTATTAGATGCAGAAGAAAGGAACATTAAAGCAACCAGAAGTACAGAAATAATTAAATCTATGGCATACATAAATAACTTTGAAAATAAGAAAACCATACAAAAGGTCAACAAAAGTAAATGTTGGTTCTTCGAAAGAGTAAACATAACCGACAATCCTTTAACCAGACTCACAAAACAAAGAAGGGAGAAGAAAAAAATAAATCGGATAGTAAATGAAAGAGGAGATATCACAAAAGACATTGCAGAAATTCAACATATCATGCGAGGCTTCTATGAACAACTATATGCCACCAAGCTAAAGAACGTGGAAGAAATGGTTGATTTCCTAGATACCTATGTACATCCAAACGTAAATTAAGAGGAACTTGATAATATGAAGAGGCCCATCACAGCTAATGAAATTAAAACAGTTATCAAAGCCTACCCAAGAATAAAAGTCCTGGACTAGATAGTTGCACAAATGAATCCTACAAAACCTTCAAATGAGAACTAATACCTCTACTTTTAAAATTCTTCCAGAAGATTGAAGACACAGGAATACTCCCTTCAGGTTCTAGCAAATATCACTCTGATATCAAAATCAGACAGGGACACAACCAAAAATGAAAACTACAGACCGATATGATTGATGAACATAGATGCTAAAATACTGAACAAAATCCTAGCCAGCCAGATATAGCAGTCTATTAAAAAGATTCTTTATCATGACTAAGTGAGGTTTATCCCAGGGATGCAAGGTTGATTTAATATACATAAGCCAACCAACATGATCCATCACATCAATAAAAGCAAGATAAAAAACCACATGGTCATATCAATAGATGCAGAGAAAGCCTTTGACAAAACCAACATCCTTTTATGATCAATACGCAACAACAACAACAAAATAAATGGGACTAGATGGAAAAATTTTGAAGACAGTAGAGTTTATATATAGCAAACCTACATCCAACATCATACTCAATGGTGAAAAATTGGAAGCATTTACCCTCAGATCAGGTACTAGACAGGGCTCCCCACTATCACCATTATTATTCAACATAGTGTTGGAAGTTCTTGCCATAGCAATCAGGCAGGTGCAAGGAATTAAACGGATACATACATCTAGATATCACTTCCTTTTACTATAGCCAAAACAACAACAAAAAAATATAAAATGGCTAGGAATAAATCCAACGAAAGAAGTGAAAGACTTGTATACTGAAAATTATGAGTCACTGCTCAAGGAAATTGAGAAAGACACAAAGAAGTAGAAAGATATTCCATGTTCATGGATTGGAAGAATTAACATCATCAAAATGAATATACTATCCAGAGCCATATACAAATGTAATGCTATCCCCATCAAGATACCAATCACATATTTTAAGAGAATAGAACAAATGCTACAGATATTTATCTGGAACCAGAAAAGATTGCCAAAACAATCTTGAATAAGATTGATAAAATTGCCAAAACAATCTTGAGAAGAAAGAACAGAACTGGAGGCATCATACTCCCAGATCTCAAATTTTATTATAGGGCTGTTGTCATCAAAACTGCTTGGTACTGCAACATGAATAGACACACTGGCCAATGGAATAGAACTGAGAGCCCAGAAGTAAGCCCTCACACCTAATCTTTGACGAAGGTGCCCAGACTATTACATGGCGAAAGCATAGTCCCTTAAACAAATGGTGTTGGAAAAAATTGGTTGAAACATGTAGAAGAATGAAACTGTACCACTATATTTCACCAAATATGAAAGTAAATTCCAAATGGATCAAGGACTTGGATATTAGACCAGAAACTATCAGATACTGAGTGGAAAATATTGGCAAAACTCTTTTCTGCATAAAATTTAAAGACATCTTCAATGAAACAAATCCAATTACAAGGAAGACTAAGTCAAACATATACCTGTGGGTTTACATCAAATTAAAAAGCTTCTGCACAGCAAAAGATGTAGCTACCCTAACAAAGAGACTCCTCACAGAATGGGAGAAGATTTTTACATGTCATACATCAGACAAGAGACTAATAACCAAAATATATAAAGAGCTTTCCAAACTCAAATACAAGAAAACAAATAACCCAATCCAAAAGTGGGGAAAAACATGGTCAGAATATTCACCACAGAAGATATCCAAAAAGCCAAGAAAAACATGAAAAAAAGGCTTTTCTGAACAATCTGTTATTGGCCACAAGAGAATGGCAAGATATCTATCAAGTTCTCAATGAGAAAGGCTTTCAACCAAGACTACTGTATCCTGCTAGACTGTCATTCAGACTAGATGGAGACATAAAAACCTTCTCAACCAAGCAATAGTTGAGAGAATCAACTATCACTAAGCTGGCCCTGAAAGAAGTTCGGAAAGGTCTCCTATAAACTAGAACTACTGGACATTTTCAGAATCATTCACCCCAAGAAACTGGAATACACAATCTATTCATGTCCACATGGGTCATTTTCAAGGATAGACTGTATGTTAGGCTACAAAAACAGCATCATCAAATTCAAGAGCAGGAACTTTCCCTTTTCTCTATAAAGGCCATATTTCTCCCAGTCCAGGAACCTAGGGTAGGACTTACTTTCCTGCATGCTTCTCTCAATTCATAACAACTGATACTGCATACCCAACCTAATCAATGAAACCAGTATTGCATGCTTCACTCTGGACTGTGTCCAGAGACCTCAGGTGAGGAATGTCAACTGTTCAGCTTCATTACTCTGGTGAGACCTTTCCTAGCTCACAAGACTCTTTAATTCCATTTCAGGTGATACACTTCTTAACAAACCTCAAAATCTAGATATAGACAAGGGCCCATTAGATAGGGCATATGGAAACATATACCTTAAAGTAAAAGTGCACAATAGTTTGCAGTGAGTCAATAAATGAAGTAAGTAGAAAGACCAACAATGACACCATAAAGTACTTAATGAAATAGTTTCTACTTTGACCTATATATCCTCCTCTACTATCTCCTAATATATGTCCCTCAATTACTCCAAAGTCAGACAAAGTAAGGACTACAAAAGCTAAATAAGGGCAAGAGACTAGCATCCTTTAATGATAATTTTTTAGTCACTAGCAGGCCACCCCATCACTTGGGGGCCCCAGTCAGGGAGTCCTGGGATTCCCACACAAACATGATGGGCCTAGACCTCTAATAGATCCCTCTTTCCACTATCACTTATCATCTCCATCAGGAAAAACATAATGCATCGTTTTGTGGATTAGGTTCAATGAAGCTTCTCAACAATTCTATTTTCCAGGAATAGTCCAGGACTGAGCAATAAGCAGTGGTTTGAGTGTACTGGACAGACAAATGAAGTTAAGTTCTCTCCCTCTGCATGCTGTCACATCCAGATAGGATAGCCTGAACAGCTGCTCCTGACTAAACATGGAACAGATACCAGGAAGCTAATCAGCATGAGAGATATGCAGACAAATAGAGATAGAGTGCTTGGCCTAGGTGAGCAGTAAAACTCTGTCCTCTAGTGATGTGTGAAGATATATTTTCTTATAGTTTAGGCACATTCATTTAACTTTCCCACTCAAGCAGAAAACTTCCTAAACCATGCCTGTGAAGGCAAAGTTCATGTTTTTGGCTCTCATTGAAAGCAGACATGAAATTTGGGCTTAACCTCACTGGGTCTCAGCAGTTTCTCATCAAATGGGACACCATTTCTTTTTATTTATTTATTTATTTATTTATTTATTTATTTATAAAAAGGAAACATTGGGGGGATTTCAAGATGGCGGCGGCCTGAGAAATCGCTGACAGCGAGTGCTCTGATAGCATCGTCGGCAACGGTAGGATTTTCTGCCTTTAGCAGGCCAGTCAATAAGGGGGGTGCACCAAAGAAGTGATTACAGTTTAATTTGGGTTAACAATTAGAGCAAAGGTGACACGGACTAGCGGGGCGCCAGAATTCCCAGGGCGCCGGGCAAGGCGAGTGCGCCGGGCATTGTCCTCCGCCCGCCCGGGAAGGCGGCTCCTCCGCCGGTTGCAGAGCGCGGCGGGCAGAGGACCCGGAGAGAGCACTTTAGCTCGGGGGCTGCCTCTTGGGAGAATCCAGGGTCCACCGCGACCCTGAGGGTGGATCCAAAGACTTCTTGAGTATAGCTCTCATTGGATCAAAGGACTTGGAGCTAGTTTTCATTTTTGAGAAATCCTTTAAAAAAGTCTGGAGGGCGGGGTTTCCCGGAAGATGGCGCCCGGAGAAGCGGCCAGCCTTTGAGCTCCGGACACATCTCGTGTAAACAATAGGATTTTCTGCCTTTAGCAGGCCAGCCAATAAGGGGCCATAACGGTCATACCAAGGATGTGTCTATAACTTAATTTGGGTTAAGAATTAGAGTAGGGGAAAAAACTCTTTTTTCTTCCTTTCAATTTTCAAGCATACATCCTTCCCGCCGCCCCCCCCCCCATAAGCAGTGCCTGGGACCAGCTACTAGCAGGATACCCCATACCACCAAACAGGGTTATTTTTTTCTTTTTTTTTTTTTTCCTTTTTCCTTTTTTTTTTTTTTTTTTTTTTAATTCACTGATACACATTTGGGAAGTTCCTCGCACTGCTCTTTAATTACAACTCTTCTTCTTATCTTCTCCCTTTTCTCTCTCTTATCTCTCTCTATCTCTCTCTTTTTTTTTTTTAATCTTGTCATACACTTCTTTCTTCTTTGCCTTTCTGAATTTGTGAATTACTTTGGGGAAGAAATCTGACCCAGAGTGGACTCTCTACGTGTGTATCTCTGCTCTAGTTCCCTTTACACTCTTGTTACCCTTAGAATATACACTGGATAGTAGATTTGCATAACTGTCTATTCTTGCTATCCTCTCTTCCTTTTCTCTTTCTTCACTGGGATTTGGTTACTATTTTTTCACGAACTGGAGAAATTGTTTGGCTAACTGGTAACGATTAAACTCCTTCAATACTTACTTCAGTTGCTACTGTCATTCCGGAGGTTGGTGAGTGCAATTGTCATAAAGGTATTTAGTACAGTGTTACTTGTGCTCAAAACACAACAACTGAGGAACAACAGAGCATTAAAAAAAAAAGAGAGAGAAACACATAAATTAAAAAAAAATGGGTAGATTAAAAACAAATAAAACTGCTACCCCAATGAATGAAGACAAGAGCCCAGAAGAAACCACAAATCAGTCAGAAGTAACCATAGATAAGAAAAGTATGCAAGCAATAATAAACTTATTAATCACAGAAATGAAAACAACATTGGAGGAAAGAAATGGCAGTATTAGGGAAACAACAGTTGAGACCCCCAAGGAAAATACTGATTTTCTTGAGACAATTAGAGAACTGAAAGCTGAAATAGCTGTAATGAAGAAAGAAGCTGAGGCAAGGGAAAGCAGACTAACAGAAGCAGAAAACAGAATTAGTCAGACAGAGGATGAGTTAGAGAAAACTAAGAAAGAGGTGAAAGAGCTTAAAAAGAGATTGAGAGACACTGAAAACAACAACAGAGACATATGGGATGATCTCAAAAGAAGTAACATTCGTATAATTGGCCTGCCAGAGGAAGAAAGAGAGGAAGGGGAAGCAAACATTCTAGAGGAAATAATACAAGAAAATTTCCCAGACCTGAATAACAGAAAGGATATCAAGGTGCAAGAGGCCCAGAGAGTACCAAACAGAATCAACCCAGACCTGAAAACACCAAGACACATCATAGTCACAATGAGAAGAAGTAAGGATAAAGAAAGGATCCTAAAGGCTGCAAGAGAGAAACAAAAAGTCACATACAGGGGAAAACCCATAAGACTTTCTGCAGATTTCTCAACTCAAACTCTAAAAGCCAGAAGGGAGTGGCAAGATATCTATCGAGCCCTGAATGAAAAAGGGTTTCAACCAAGGATTATATATCCTGCTAGACTTTCATTCAAGCTAGATGGAGGGATCAAAACCTTCTTAGACAAACAACAGTTAAAGGAGGCAACTATCACCAAGCCGGCCCTGAAAGAGGTACTAAAAGACCTCTTATAAACAAGAACATCACTATAATACTTGTAATATATCAGAGTAAACAAATTGTTTTTTAGAACAATGGCACTACAATACATTAAATCCATAATATCAATAAATGTCAATGGCTTAAACTCACCCATAAAAAGGCACAGGGTGGGGGGATGGATCAGAAAACATAACCCAACCATATGCTGCTTGCAAGAATCACATCTGTCACAACAAGATAAACACAGACTTAAAGTGAAAGGATGGAAAACTATCATACAGGCTAACGGTCCACAAAAAAGGGCAGGAACAGCCATTCTCATCTCAGACACGATAGATTTTAAATTAAATAAAGTAATAAAAGATAGGCAAGGACATTACATAATGATTAGAGGATCAATCAGCCAAGAAGACTTAACAATTATTAACATCTATGCACCCAACGAGGGACCATCTAAATACATTAAACACCTATTGAAAGAATTTCAAAAATACATCAATAGTAATACAATAATAGTGGGAGACTTCAATACCCCACTCTCACACTTAGACAGATCAACAAAGCAGAGAACCAATAAAGATACAAGAGAATTGAATGAAGAGATTGACAGACTAGACCTCTTGGACATTTTCAGACTCCTCCACCCCAAAAAACTGGAATACACCTTCTTTTCAAATCCACACAACACATACTCAAGGATAGACCACATGTTAGGCCACAAAGACAGGATCAATAAATTCAAGAGCATTGAAATCATCCCAAG
Source organism: Erinaceus europaeus (assembly GCF_950295315.1). NCBI lineage: Eukaryota > Metazoa > Chordata > Mammalia > Eulipotyphla > Erinaceidae > Erinaceus > Erinaceus europaeus. The sequence continues at coordinate 147,934,345 of NC_080163.1, forward strand.
TATCTTCTCAGACCACAGTGGAGTAAAACTAACTTTTAACAACAAACGGAAAATTATTAAAAGACATAGAATTTGGAAACTAAACAACATGCTCCTTAAGAACCACTGGGTCAGACACTCACTCAAACAGGAAATTCAAATGTTCCTGGAAACTAATGAAAATGAAGACACAACCTATCAAAATATTTGGGACACAGCTAAAGCAGTACTGAGAGGGAAACTTATAGCTATACAATCACATATTAAACACCAAGAAGAAGCCCAAATGAATGAACTTACTACACACCTCAAGGACTTAGAGGAAGAGGAACAAAGGAACCCTAAAGCAACCAGAAGGACAGAAATCACTAAAGTTAGAGCAGAAATAAACAACATCGAAAATAAAAGAACCATACAAAAGATCAATGAAGCCAAATGTTGGTTCTTTGAAAGATTAAACAAAATTGACAAACCCCTAGCCAGACTCACCAAACAAAAAAGAGAGAAGACTCAAATTAATAGAATTGTAAACGATACAGGAGATATCACAACTGACACCACAGAAATCCAGAGAATTCTGCGAAACTTCTATAAAGAACTATATGCCACCAAGCTAGAGAATCTGGAAGAAATGGAACAATTCCTAGAAACCTATGCACTTCCAAAACTGAACCAAGAAGAACTACAAAATCTAAATGCACCAATCACAGACAAAGAAATTGAAACCGTTATTAAGAATCTCCCCAACAACAAAAGTCCTGGACCAGATGGCTTCACAAACGAATTCTACAAAACTTTCAGGAAACAGTTAATACCCATACTTCTTAAGCTATTTCATAAGATTGAAGAAACAGGAATACTCCCTTCCACCTTTTATGAAGCCAACATCACCCTGATACCAAAAGCTGATAGGGACAGAACAAAAAAGGAAAACTACAGACCAATATCTCTGATGAACATAGATGCCAAAATATTAAACAAGATCTTGGCCAACCGGATACAGCAACACATCAAAAAGATTGTTCATCATGACCAAGTGGGATTCATCCCAGGAATGCAAGGCTGGTTCAACATCCGTAAATCAATCAATGTCATTCATCACATCAATAAAAGCAAAGCCAAAAACCACATGATTATCTCAATAGATGCAGAGAAAGCCTTTGACAAAATCCAACACCCATTCATGCTCAAAACTCTACAAAAAATGGGAATAGATGGGAAATTCCTCAAGATAGTGGAGTCTATATATAGCAAACCTACAGCCAACATCATACTCAATGGAGAGAAGCTGAAAGCATTCCCCCTCAGATCAGGGACTAGACAGGGCTGTCCACTGTCACCGTTACTCTTCAACATAGTATTGGAAGTTCTTGCCATAGCAATCAGGCAAGAGAAAGAAATCAAAGGGATACAGATTGGAAGGGAAGAAGTCAAGCTCTCACTATTTGCAGATGATATGATAGTATACATAGAAAGACCTAAAGAATCCAGTAGAAAATTACTGGAAGTTGTTAGGCAATATAGCAAGGTATCAGGCTACAAAATCAATGTACAAAAATCAGTGGCATTTCTTTATGCAAACACTAAATCTGAAGAAGAAGACATCCAGAAATCACTCCCATTTACTGTTTCAGCAAAATCAATCAAATACCTAGGAATAAAGTTGACCAAAGAAGTGAAAGACTTGTATGCTGAAAACTATGAGTCGCTACTCAAGGAGATAGAAACTGATACCAAGAAATGGAAAGATATCCCATGCTCATGGATTGGAAGAATAAATATCATCAAAATGAACATTCTCCCCAGAGCCATATACAAATTTAATGCAATACCCATCAAAGTTCCACCAAGCTTCTTTAAGAGAATAGAACAAACACTACAATCATTTATCTGGAACCTGAAAACACCTAGAATTGCCAAAACCATCCTAAGGAAAAGAAACAGAAATGGAGGCATCACACTCCCAGACCTTAAACTATATTATAAAGCCATCATCATCAAAACAGCATGGTACTGGAACAAAAATAGGCACACAGACCAGTGGAACAGAATTGAAAGCCCAGAAGTAAATCCCAACACCTATGGGCATCTAATCTTTGATAAGGGGGCCCAAAGGATTAAATGGAAGAAGGAGGCTCTCTTCAATAAATGGTGCTGGGAAAACTGGGTTGAAACATGCAGAAGAATGAAATTGAACCACTTTATCTCACCAGAAACAAAAATCAATTCCAAATGGATCAAAGACCTAGATGTCAGACCAGAAACAATCAAATACTTAGAGGAAAACATTGGTAAAACACTTTCCCATCTACACCTCAAGGATATCTTTGATGAATCAAACCCAATTGCAAGGAAGACCAAAGCAGAAACAAACCAATGGGACTACATCAAATTGAAAAGCTTCTGCACATCCAAAGAAACTATTAAACAAACAGAGAGACCCCTCACAGAATGGGAGAAGATCTTCACATGCCAGACATCAGACAAGAAACTAATCACCAAAATATATAAAGAGCTCAGCAAACTCAGCCGCAAAAAAGCAAATGACCCCATCCAAAAATGGGCAGAGGAAATGAACAAAACATTCACCACAGAGGAGATCCAAAAGGCTAACAAACATATGAAAAACTGCTCTAGGTCACTGATTGTCAGAGAAATGCAAATTAAGACAACACTAAGATACCACCTCACTCCTGTAAGAATGGCATACATCAAAAAGGACAGCAGCAACAAATGCTGGAGAGGATGTGGGGACAGAGGAACTCTTTTACATTGCTGGTGGGAATGTAAATTGGTACAGCCTCTGTGGAGAGCAGTCTGGAAAACTCTCAGAAGGCTAGACATGGACCTTCCATATGACCCAATAATTCCTCTCCTGGGGTTATACCCCAAGGACTCCATAACACCCAACCAAAAAGAGGTGTGTACTCCTATGTTCATAGCAGCACAATTCATAATAGCTAAAACCTGGAAGCAACCCAGGTGCCCAACAACAGATGAATGGCTGAGAAAGCTGTGGTATATATACACAATGGAATACTATGCAGCTATCAAGAACAATGAACTCTCCTTCTCTGACCCAGCTTGGACAGAGCTAGAAGGAATTATGTTAAGTGGACTAAGTCAGAAAGTTAAAGATGAGTATGGGATGATCCCACTCATCAACAGAAGCTGACTTAGAAGATCTGAAAGGGAAACTAAAAGCAGGACCTGATCAAATTGTAAGTAGGGCACCAAAGTAAAAACCCAGTGGTGAGGGGTAGACATGTAGCTTCCTGGGCCAGTGGGGGGTGGGAATGGGCGGGAGGGATGGGTCACGGTCCTTTGGTGATGGGAATGGTGTTTATGTACACTCCTAGCAAAATGTAGACATATAAATCAGTAGTTAATTAATATGAGAGGGGGAAATCAATTGTATGTCTCAAGGGTTCTCAAAAGACAAACTGAATCTTTTTAATAGATAGGCTACGTATTTAATATGCGGACTCTCTCAAAAGCCTAGACCAAGTAGATTAGAAGCTTCCAATAGCACAGCTATATACAAGATACTGGGTACTGTACAGCAAACCATAACAAAGGGACTTTTCAAAGTTAACCCAATTAACAAATAATGTGATGATAATATTAACTATTGATTGTCTTTTTGAACCCTAAGACAGCAGGAACCTCACATCTTCACTATAGAGCCCCTACTTCCCCCAGTCCTGGCACCCTTGGATAGGGCTCACTTTCCCGTATGCTTCTCCCAATCCATACCAAATAATATTGCATCCGCCGATCACAACCTAACCAAAGCAACGATTGCCATCTCAACATGCTTCACCTCAGTGTGTATCCAGAGACTTCACGTGTGGAATGACAACCCTTCAGCTTCATTACTCGGGTGAGACCTTTCCTTTTATAGTACACTCTAATTTCATCTCAGGTAGTTCACTTTCTAACAAAGTCCCATAACCTAGACATACACCAGTTTCTGTGAGAGAGAGCGTATGTGCACACGTATCCATAAACTACTGCAAAATATATACCTGAAAGCAGGATTACACTAGAGTTTGCAGTGAGTACCTCCCTAACACTTCCTCTCCACTATTCCAATCTTGGGATCCATGATTGCTCAACAAATTGTTTGGCTTTGTATGTTAACTCTCTTTTCAATCACCAGGTTCCAGATGCCACCAGGATGCTGGCTAGGCTTCCCTGGATTGAAGACCCCACCAATGTGTCCTGGAGCTCAGCTTCCCCAGAGACACACCTTACTAGGGAAAGAGAGAGGCAGACTGGGAGTATGGACCGACCAGTCAACGCCCATGTTCAGCGGGGAAGCAATTACAGAAGCCAGACCCTCTACCTTCTGCAACCCTCAACGACCCTGGGTCCATGCTCCCAGAGGGCTAGAGAACGGGAAGGCTATCATGGGAGAGGGTGGGTTATGGGGATTGGGTGGTGGGAATTGTGTGGAGTTGTACCCCTCCTACCTTATGCTTTTGTTCACTAATCCTTTCTTAAATTAAAAATTTAAATAAAAAAAAAAAAGAGAGAAAAAAAAAAAGAGAAAAAAAAAAAAAAAAAAAAAAAAAAAAGGAAACATTGACTAAACCATAGGATAGGAGGGGTACAAATTCACACAATTCCTACCACCAGAACTCTGTATCCCATCCCCTCCCCTGATAGTTTTCCTATTCTTTAGCCCTCTTGGAGTATTGACCAATTGGTATGGACTAATTACTGTCTGGGGCGGTGATGTCATGGTTGGCAGAAGGACCAGAAAGCTGGATCAGGGAAGAGAGTAGCTCCCAAATATGGGAAAGGTGTATAAATATTGTTGACTCTAAACCCCATCAATTTGACTGGCATACTTTAAGGATGACTCTTTAGTCACTATCAGACCACCCCAACAGCTTGGGGCCTATTTGGGGAGTCCTGAGATTCCCAAACAGACATGATGGGCCTAGACCTCGAATAAATCCATTGTTACTGGTCATTCCTATCTCTCTATTGTTATTGGTCATTCCTATCTCTCCATTGCTATTGATCATTCCTATCAAGAACAACACAATAGACCCCTTTTTGGGCCCCTACAGGACCTTGCCCTCAACTTGGATCAACAATGGTAGAGAATGTTCCATATTCCAAAGGGAGGCTGGACAATATACTCTATGCTACACCTGAGGAAGATGGGTCCTGATATTGGGGCAGCTTGGAATGTTCCTACTTATGACCACAGACTGTGAGCTCAGATCTATTGGGATGCAGAAGTCACATAGGCTCCTAAGCTGAATATGGGCCCCAGATCACATGGGACACAATTTCTATCTAAATTGGTCCCTGTGAGCATTAGACAACATATATTAAGCACTCATCAAACAATCTGCACCCATGTAAACAATTAATTGGTTGATTTTAGTTAAGCTACTTAACTACTCCATCTTTTATCTCCTGCCATATGAAAAATAATGAATCCACCATAATTGGGCTACACATTATTCCTAGTATTGTGCTATGGACTGTGCATTTATTAGGTCACTTGATCTTCGTTGTGGGTCTAAAAGGTGAGTTCTGTTGTTTTCTCCTTTTTTTTTTTTTTTGCCTCCAGGGTTATTGCTGGACCTCAGTGTCTGCACTACAAATCCACTTCTCCTGGAGGCTATTTTTTCCCTTTTATTGCCCTTGTTGCTTATCATTGTTGCTGTTGTTATTATTGCTGTCATTGCTGGATAGGACAGAGAGAAATCAAGAGAGGAGGGGACATCTGAGAGAGGGAGAGAAAGATAGACACCTGCAGACCAGCTTCCCTACTTGTGAAGCAACCCACCTGCAGGTGGTGAGCTGGGGGCTCAAACCGGGATCCTTATGCTGGTCCTTGCATTTTGCGCCATGTGAGCTTAACCTGCTATGCTAACACCTGACTCCATTTTCTCCTTTCTATAGGTGAGGAAATGACAGTTCAGAGATGGTGAGTTTCTAAAGGTTTTAGTGCAGTTACTAATCTGTATAAAAAGTTAACTATGTATCCAGTACCTTGTATATAGCTGTGCTATTGGATGCTTCTAATCTACTTGGTCTAGGCTTTTGAGAGAGTCCGCATATCAAATACACAGCCTATATATATTAAAAAGATTCAGTTTGTGTTTTGAGAAACTTTGAGACATACAACTGATTTTCCCCCTCTCATATTAATTAACTACTGATTTATATGTCTACATTTTGCTAGGAGTGTACATAAACACCATTCCCACCACCAAAAGACTGGGACCCATCCCTCCCACCCACTCCCACCCCCCAATGGACCAGGAAGCTGCATGTCTACCCCTCACCACAGGGTTTTTACTTTGGTGCCCTACTTACAATTTGATCAGGTCCTGCTTTTAGTTTCCCTTTCAGATCTTCTTACTCAACTTCTGTTGATGAGTGGGATCATCCCATACTCATCTTTATCTTTCTGACTTAGTTCACTTAACATAAGTCCTTCTAGCTCTGTCCAAGATGGGTCAGAGAAGGTGGATTCATTGTTTTTGATAGCTGCATAGTATTCCATTGTGTATATATACCACAGCTTTCTCAGCCACTCATCTGTTGTTGGGCACCTGGGTTGCTTCCAGGTTTTAGCTATTATGAATTGTGCTGCTATAAACATAGGAGTACACACCTCTTTTTGGTTGGGTGTTATGGAGACCTTTCCTTTTATAGTACACTCTAATTTCATCTCAGGTAGTTCACTTTCTAACAAAGTCCCATAACCTAGATATACACTGGTTTCTGTGAGAGAGAGCTTATGTTCACACGTATCCATAAACTACTGCAAAATATATACCTGAAAGCAGAAGTACACTAGAGTTTGCAGTGAGTACCTCCCTAACACTTCTTCTCCACTATTCCAAGCTCATGATCCATGATTGCTCAACAAATTGTTTGGCTTCATATGTTAACTCTCTTTTCAATCACCAGGTTCCAGATGCCACCAGGATGCCGGCCAGGCTTCCCTGGATTGAAGACCCCACCAATGTGTCCTGGAGCTCAGGTTCCCCAGAGACACACCTTACTAGGGAAAGAGAGAGGCAGACTGGGAGTATGGACCAACCAGTCAACGCCCATGTTCAGCGGGGAAGCAATTACAGAAGCCAGACCTTCTACCTTCTGCAACCCTCAATGACCCTGGGTCCATGCTCCCAGAGGGATAGAGAATGGGAAAGCTATCATGGGAGGGGGTGGGTTATGGAGACTGGGTGGTGGGAATTGTGTGGAGTTGTACCCCTCCTACCTTATGGTTTTGTTCATTAACCCTTTCTTAAATAAAAAATTTAAAAAAAAGTTAACTATGAAAGCCTTATTTGGCACAAAAGGGGCATATTTGGATATGATGTTGTTGAAAAAGTGAACACTGGACTTTCAGTATATGCAGCCAAAAGAAGATGAATGCTATAAAAATTGTATTAATATTATAATTAACCAAATAAGTATGTTAAACAGTGAGAATTGCTATAATGCTATGGAAAGGAATCTTAATTCTGAAGTAAAATATTTTAACCCTGAGAGAGACTGTAAACCCTCGAGAAAAGGAAAGAAAAAAAAAGCATATAAACTATTTCCTCTGAACAATACTTTTGACATGTCAGTTGGATTTACTTTTTCAGCAAACATTTTTTTATGGCAAAATGCCTTTTACCTTTCAATTTCCTCAGTGCTCATGTTGCTGCCAGAGTTTGTGATGATCTTTGTTTCATTTTATTGAAAGCATACGTGGTACACACCATCTTCTAAATGAGGGGGCATCGGAGGATAATAGAAATCTCATAGGTCTCAGAGTTGCCTTGCACTCAAATACATTCCAGACAGATTGTGAAACATTTTTCCAAAATGATAAAAATCTTATGCTTGTTGGAATCACTTGAGTTTCTATTTCTATTACATATCCCTTTAGGGATTTTTTCCCTCATATTTCTATAGCTTTTAATTTTTTTTATTATCTTTGTTTATTATTAGATAGAGACAGCCAGAAATTGAGAGGGAAGAGGGTTATAGAGAGGGAGAGAGATAAACACCTGCAACACTGCTTCACCACTCATGAAGCTACTCCCCTGCAGGTGGCGACTAGGGGCTTGAACCTGGGTCCTTGCAAACTATCACAAGTGCGCTTAACCAGGTACACCACTACACAGCCCCATTTCTATAGCTTTTAAAGAATTGTACTAATATCTATATTTTCAGAACCTGGCAAAGTTCTTATATAATAAGTATTTAATAATTCCATCTGAGTAGTAGACTAACATGAAAGTTTTTTTTTTTTTCAAACTCTATGCCATGACTCATGAAGACCCTATGTGCCTAAAGACTCACCAAAATTCTACACTGAGTTTAAACATAAGACTCAAATTTTCTTCCCTACAGTAGCCAAACTTGGTGTGGTCAATTATTTTCATTTATGTAATATATTTTTATAAGTTGTGTACTTGACTTCTTGAAGAAGAGATTTTGTTTGCTTGTTGAGAATGAAACTTGTTTTCCATTCTCAAAGGGGACATTTATTCCACCCTCAATGTATTTCTGAAATAGCTAATTTACACAAATAAATTATATCCTTTTTAGATAAAGATTTCCTTATAATGGTTTGTGTTTCCATAGTAGCTACCTTACTCATTATTCTTCACTAAGGTTTTATTTTAACTAAATGCAACCAGATTGTTTAACTAGCCTCCTTCCTTCTTAACCTACCATTCCAGGATAACCAAGTTGTAATATTCTGTATATATATGAAAAATATTGACAAAAGACTAGTGGGTACATATTAGTACCTGGCATCTTTCTTTCTTTCTTTCTTTCTTTCTTTCTTTCTTTCTTTCTTTCTTTCTTTCTTTCTTTCTTTCTTTTTAACCAGAAAACTGTTCAGTTCTGGCTTATGGTGGTGCGGGGGATTGAACCTGGCACGCTGGAGTCTCAGGTATGAGTTTGTTTTGCATAACCATTATGCTATCTACCCTCCGCCCAGAACCTGGCATCTTCAAATACAACATTATGAGCTTTCACGCTACTTAAGTTTTCTCATGGGTTTCCTATATTAAACCATAGAGGATATGATCCTCAGCCAGAATTATTTATTTTTTAATAGAAATTAATAATGGTTTACAAGATTATAAGGATATAGTTTCACACCCCTCTACTACCAATGTTCTATTTCCACCTTCCAATGACTTCCATAGGTTGCAACCACCCAGAACTCTTCACAAAGAATTTAAAGAAATATCCTTTCCCCCCTTAAGTGATACAGATATCTCTAAGAGGGAAACTAGTCTGCTTAACATATTTCAGGGGCTGCTGAGTTATTTGTGCTCCACTACAAGGCCACTATAATTCCTCACAGCTATCAATTGTTTGACAATGAGGTGTCATCAATCAGCCTGTAACTTTCATTGCCAAGTGCATTCTATTTATATATACACCCATGAACTCACACATTTAGCAGTGACAGGAAGAAGTTTTTCTCTGTAGGATAAGCAATGAATTGTGTGTTTCATCTGAATTATACTATTTTACAACATATTATTCAGAAATATTCTTTTCCACAGACAAAAAGACTTTGAAAAAATATAATATATTCCTCTTTGTAAACTGTTTTTTTTTCCTATGAAGGTTTGCCACAGAGAGCAGACTGAAAAAAAATGCCTTCTACTCTGCCATTTTATAAACTATGTCTCAGCAAATAGTCATAAATCTGTCAGATATTGCAACCCAGTTTGGTATTATATACTAGGAAAATGAACTCAATAGCAAAATAATCTTACTTTCCAATATAACTGAACTTGGGAAAAATATCTCAGGAAGAATGCAGGCATAGTGAGTAAATAAAATCTTAAGTACTGTAGATATAAAAAAAAGTTCATGATGGCATATACAACTTTGAATATGGGTGTTTTACTTTTACTAATTCCAACACAAATTCTTCAATCATATCTTTCTTTTTAATTTGGTTTAACATGTTTTCCATTTCTCTAATAAAAGAGAAATTACATTATTTTATCCTTTATGTGGTTTTTGGTTTTAGTATTTCGTTTGAAATATTACTGGGTCTCAATTTAAATGTTAGATTGTACCATAGCCATTTTATCATGGGAAACTCACTTGCATAATAGTATAGATGTATTGATTTTTTTCTCCCACAAAATTATTAGTGATTCCATTTTTCAAATGGACCTTTAAATTGAAATACAAACAAAATTGGCACAAACTGTTGCTTAACCCTTATGATATTTTCACCTTTGTTAACTGTCTTTCTTTATGACCAGAAAATTTACTCAAGCAACTCAGTTTGGTCATTTATCAAATTTTCAAAATAATTTCATTTGTAGAGAAGATGTGCTGACTTTGGGCTTTTTTTTATCAAAGTATTTGAAGAATGATCACCAAATGATCAAGAAGATATGGAGAGGACTGCTTCTTTTTTGGAATAACAGACATTCACTGACATGACAATACCATTTAATAAAACAAGGGTGTTGTTTGAGAAGATGGAGGCAAGAATATTTAAGTTAGAACCTCATAAGAACATTGGTCAGTTAGAGGAACATACTAGTAAAATCTTTCATGTGATTATTCCTCTTATGGTCTATTTGTTCATTTTATTTCCAGTTTCATAATGGAAAGGAGGACAAAATAAAAGTTATGTTTGAAGAAGAATTATAAGAAATGCTGAGCAGGGTCAGGTGGTGGTACACCCAGTTGAGATCATATGTTACTGTGTTCAAAGGGCCAGGTTCGCACCTGCAGGGGAAGGCTTCAAAGTGGTGAAGCAGTGCTGCAGATGTCTCTCTTTCCCTATCCCCCTTATCATACTCTTTCTTTTAGAAAATTTCCTCTCTCCAAATAAATAAAAATAAAAGAAATACTGAGGAGTAATGAATTTTGGATTTGTTGGAACAAATGGTTTAAACAGAAGAAATGGAAAACATTACCTTGGGGTCAGATTATAGTGTACATTTAAATGACAATATAAATTTGAAGCCTCAATCAGTAGACAATACATATTGTTAAATATCATCAAATTGGAAAATGTGTTCTTTTTTTTTTTTATTACCAGAGAACTAATCAGCTCTGGTTTATGGTGGTGTGTGTGTGTGTTGGGGGGGTGAACCTGGGACTTTGGAACCTCAGGCATGAAAGTCTCTTTGCATAATCACTATGCTGTCTACCCTCACACTATGTGTTCTAAAATCAGAGAACTAGGAATATAGATGCATAACAGTTTTCTGTCACTGGGATTATCACTGAAGCTTGGTGCTGGCACTATGAATCCACCACTACTGGTGACCATTTTTCCCTTTTTTGAAACCTCTTCTATTTTATTTGATAAGATACTGAGAAACTGAGAGGGATCACAGGAGATGAGAGAGAGAGAGAGAGAGAGAGATCTGATTTACTGATCATATCCCCACTGTATGTAAGGAACTAGGGCTCTAACCCAGGTCCTCATGCATGATAATGTGTGTCCTTTACCTAATGCACCACCACTAGAGCACCCCATAACATTTTGGTATATACAAGGATTTAGAATACTGAAACTACATGTGAAGCAAAAATCTACAGTAACATTTATCCTTAGGAAAGAGAGAATTTAGCATCAATAAAGCACCTACAGGTGATGTGACAGATGCTTTGTAATATACCATCTCTAATGTTTTTCTAATATACTCCTCTTTGAGGCTATTCATCCTGTTCCTTTTTAATGGGAAAACCAAGGTTTGGGGAAGTAATAGATATTAAATTTCATCTCCAAGTACAGGATTATTTCTTATCAATAAATGAAGTTAACAAATCCTAGGGTTAATTACATAATAGCTTCCTCTTGGGGCAGTTGAGATAGCATAATGGTTATGCAGAAAGACTTTCATACCCGAGGCTCCCAAGTCCCTGGTTCAGCTCCCCAAACCACGATAAACCAGAGCTGAATAGTACTCTTGGTATATTTCTGTGTATCTCTCTAAAAGGTAAACAAAATGGGGACTTGAGTGGTGTCAGGTTGTGTTGCGGGGGAGAGAGAAGATACCAGGAATTTGTGGCGGTTCGGGAACACAAATCTTTATTCACATGGGTGCCCCAGAGTTGGGTGTGAGTGGGCACAGCAGTTTAGGCCATGTGGAGCTAGCAAAATGGCCACCTCCCGCTATGCCCAACAGCCCTTCTCCAGTTCTGGTGGAAGAGAGAAGAGCAAAGAGAGCCAAAGCGGAAATGTGAGCAGCTTTTATGGGAGGATTCTGGAAGTGGCAAGTCTGGACAGGATTGGCTAGGAAAGGGGGTGGAGAGAGGCAAAGGGCATGTTGGGAAGGTTTGGAGGTGTCCTTAGCAACTGCTGCAATGGTTTCAACTGAATTAGCAATATCCTGAGGGGATAATGTGGTGGATATCTGTAAATAATGCTTGCATGGAAAAATAGTGATTTGTGGGCCCTGCCAATGTTCTACCACATTTGCACAATTCCCCAACACCTCCCCCTTTCCTTTTATCTAATGGCCATAGTATAGAAAATTTAGAGTGGAGCAGGGTTAATGTTTTTTAAGAAATGCCAGGCTCCGGTGGGAAGATGTAGGATGTTTTGTGGGGGAGGGAAGACTTACATAGCCGCCAACCTTGTGAGATTTATGTGTCCCCCTTTTGATCAACCCCTCTGTAGAGAGAGAGACTTACCTGGAGGGACTCATCTCATAGGTTAAGCATCACAGAGTGGTGGCACAGAAGGGATAATCACACATAGCACAAAGTGCAGGGACCTGAATAAGGATCCTGGTTCGAGCCCCCAGCTTCGCACTGGCAGGGGCGGTCACTTCACAAGTGGTGAAAAGGTTCTGCAGGTGTCTCTCTGTCTCTTTCTTTCGATATCTCCTTCTCCCCTCTCAATTTCTTTTTGTCCTATCCAATAAAAATGAAAACTAAAATGGCCACCAGGAGCTATGGATTCATAGTACAGACACTGAGCCCCAGCAATAACCCTGGAGGCAATAAATAAATAAATAAATATAAAACAATATGTATTTTTAAAATAGGGCCCCCTCAATATGTTTATAGACTCTGCTTATTTAAAGTGCTTATTTCATTTGATCCCACTATAAAACTGAAAATTGTAGAACTGTTATTTAATTTACAAAATATAGTAATATATATCTTTGTCCAGGCATAATAAAAATACTACATATTTGATGACTCAAACAACCAAATTTAATTTCTCACAATTCTGGAGACTGGAAGTCTGAGATCATGGTTCTGCTGAAAGCTCTTTCCCATGTTCTCTCCTGTTCTCTCCTTAGTGCCAATGTATGGCTTTACACTCTTTATCTTGACAACCATAATCATATCCTGAAGGCCTTATCTCAGTGTACTATAATATCACATATGGAAGATTCAACATGTCAATTGAGGGACAAATACAAACATTGCCTAGTACAAACCTATATAAAAAAAAATTCACTGAATTTGGTAGTATAAAACCTACAATTCAAAATCTTCCTGTAATCTCAGAATACATATTTGATTTTATTTTAACATAGAGGTATAAAATTAAAATGAGCTCTTACTATAGTAGAATGAGTCCTGAACCTAATATGACTGGTGTTCTTATAAGAAAATTTCTACAAGAGGTTTCACTAATATCAAAAGCTAAAAGAATCACATGAAACAGATTCTCCCCTAGAGCTTTCAGAAAATTACACAATCTTGATGACATCTTGATATTAGTCTTCTAGACTCCATAATTGTGAAAGTATAAATAACCTTAATCTCAAGTTACCTAGTTTGAAGTAATTTGTTACCACAGGAAACAAATACAGAGACAGTCTTAAAATGTTGGTGAAATTCTAACTTACAACCCTAGGTTCAATATAGTTAATATATTACTGTAGTATATAGTTCATCTATAAGGATAATTTGCCTATAAATCAGCAAGGATGACCTCAGTTCATATTTTAGTTACCTGTACCAATTATAAAATTCATACAAAATAGCTTTTATTTTCACTATCTCTTGTAATGGTTATTGGTTCTAAAGTAAAAAATAATCTGAGGGGAGTCGGGCTGTAGCGCAGCAGGTTAAGCGCAGGTGGCGCAAAGCACAAGGACTGGCATAAGGATCCCTGTTCGAACCCCGGCTCCCCACCTGCAGGGGAGTCGCTTCACAGGCGGTGAAGCAGGTCTGCAGGTGTCTATCTTTCTCTCCTCCTGTCTTCCCCTCCTCTCTCCATTTCTCTCTGTCCTATCCAACAACGACAACAACAATAATAACTACAACAATAAAACAACAAGGGCAACAAAAGGGAATAAATAAATAAAATAAAATAAAAATAAAAAAAATAATCTGAGATAGAGAATATGGGTAGTTTAAAATAGAAGATTAAGTAATATTGTTCACTGCTCAACTCCAGCTGCTGGCTATTTTAACTTGAAGTGCCTTTCTTCAACAAGTGCCAAGTGTCAAAAGTATTCTCAACATTTTAAGAACTCAAAATAAGAAAAGAGCAACAAAATCAAAAAACCCTTATTTATGAAGTCTAAATTCTAAGCACTTATTAGTATCTTGACATATTTTCTTCCTACATATAGTAGAACAAGAAAATATGAGAATTCTAGAGTTTCATGAATACTTCCTTAAGCTTCTAAAGAGGTTTTATGTGTAACAGCATGATAATCATCTTGATAAATTATTAACTTTCATGTGTTACCATTTCATAACAAAGGTATTTACAAAATATATACCTGAAATCAAAAGTACACGATAGTCTGCAGTGAGTCAGTATAAAGTTTCTAATGAAATAGTGTCTACTTAGACTTAGATACCCACCTCACCTACTTCCTATTACAGTTCTCACTCACTCCAAAGCCAACCTTATCAAAGCAAGGACTGCAAAAGCTGAATAAGGGCAAGAGACTGGCATACTTTAAAAATGACTCTTTAGTCACTATCAGGCAACCCCATCAGCTGGAGCCTTATTTTGGGAGTCCTGAGATTCCCAAACAGATATGATGGGCCTAGATGTTGAATAAATCCCTCTCTCCATTGTTACTAGTAATCTCTATCAGGAACAACAAAATAGACCCGTTTGTGCGGCCCCTATAGGACCTTGTCCTGAACTTGGATCAACAACAGTAGAGAATGTTCCATCCTCCAAAGGGAGGATGGACAACATACTCTGTGCTACACCTAAGGAATATGGGTCAATATTGGGCAGCTTGGAATGTTCCTACTTATGACCACAGAATGTGAGCTCAGTTCTATAGAGGTCACACAGGCTCCTAAGCTGAATATGGGCCCCAGACCACACCAAATTGATGGGGCTTATAGTCAACAATATTTATGCTACTCTCTTCCCTGATCCAGCTTTCTGGTCCTTTTCTAGCCATGATATCATCTCCCCAGACAATAACTAGGATCCACCTACATATCAGATTTCAGGCTCAGGGGAAACAACAAAACAAACACACACAAAAAAAACTAATATAGCCACAGGCCCTGTGGAACATAACTAAAATATGCCTACTAGTTATCTAAAGAATGGAGTACCCCCAATTCTTCATCTGCACTATTCCAGCCTTTAGGTTCATGATTAGTCAACAACTTGTTTGTCTTTGTATGTTTACTCAGTTTTCAGCCACCAGTTTCCAGATGCTAGCATGATGACAACCAGACTTCTCTGGTCAGACAACCCCACCAATATGTCCTAGAGCTGCGCTTCCCCAGAGCCCCACCCTACTAGGGAAAGAGAAAGGCAGGCTAGGAATATGGATCGACCTGTCAATGCCCGTGTTCATCAGGGAAGCAATTACAGAAACCAGACCTTCCACTTTCTGCATCCCACAATGACATTGGATCCATACTATTAAAGAATAGGAAAGCTATCTAGGGAGGGGATGGGATAGGGAGTTCTGGTGGTGGGAATTGTGTGAAGTTGTACCCCTCTTATCCTAATGTATTGTCAGTTTCCTTTTATAAATAAAAAAAAAAAAGAAAGAAAAAGAAAGGAATTTACTTAAATGTTCAGAGTTCTTAACGTTGCAAGATTAGGATTTATAGTTGTATACCACACCCACCAACAAAGTCTGTGCCCCCAACAGTTCCAAAGATAACCACCATAATTATTTTAAAGGGTTGCCTTCTTCTGTTTTTTGTTTTTTTGTTTTTTTGTTTTTTTTTTGGTTATCATGGCAAGTTCATGTAAATCAGATCTCTAGATTTTACTCTTTTGGCAGTTTTCTTTCAATTATTTACTTACTTTGCTAAGCATAGTCACCTCCAGTTCTACCTATTTGTCCCAAAGAATACAACATCATCATTTTTTACTGTAGAGTAATATCCTATCGAATACATATCTCCTAATTTCTTTTTTTTTTTTTTACTATTTATTTTATTTATTCCTGGTCCTTGTGCTTTGCACCACGTGCCCTTAACCCACTGTGATACTGCCCAATATGCACTTGCCCGCTGCTCTACCGCCTGACTCCGATATCTCCTAATTTCTTTAGCCAGTCATCTGTTGATGGGTTGCTTCTAGTCTTTGGCTACTGTGAATAATCCAGCTATGCACATAGGGGTATATATGTCCCTTCCAATTAGTGTCTGAGTGTCTACTGGGTAAATGCCTAAGAGTGGTATTACTAGATCATAAAGTAATTCAATTTTTATTTGTCCATACAGACTTCAAGCCTATCATATCTTTGTGGGAATCCAAGGATTCCCTGACTAGAGCCCCAGATGGGAGACAAATGATCAAATAACCTTTATCATGCACATGAGCATATTTAACACAAAGAGTTGATGACCAGGCAATTGAAAAAGAAAAATAAATAAAAACCCAGATAAAGTGCCAATATCAGGAAATAAATACAGTTTCTAGAACAAGTAGACACATAATTGTGCAATACTCCTAAGCTGTAAACTTCTAGGTCATTTTTTCCCTAGAGAGACAGAGAGAAACTATAGAAACACCATAACACTAGTCCACCACCCATGGAATTTCAGGTAGCTAAAAATGAAATTACCCTATGACCTGGCAATCCCTCTCCTGGCCATATATCCTAAGGAACCAATCAAACTCATCCAAGGAGATTGGTGTAGGTAAACCTATGTGGAAGCAACCTAGGTAAGGTATCTAACAACAAATGAGTGTCTGTGAAAGTTCTAGTATATATGGAATACTAATCAGCTGTTAAGAATGATGAAGCTACCTTCTTCACCTCATCTTGGCAGGAGCTTGAAAGAATCGTGTTAAGTGAGATAAGCCAGAAACAGAGTATTAATGTGGAATGATACCACTCATGTGGTAGAACTTAATAAACAAGAACAGAAAAGGGAAAGAAAGTAAGACTTGGCCTGGCTTTGTGCATTAGAGCAAAGCAAAGGACTCTGGGGAGGAGGAGAGGGGTAGGGGTTCCAGATACATTTAGATCCTAGTACATGACTATGGACCTAATTTGGAGGTGAGAAGGTTTTACAGACATCTGTCTGGGTGAGATGGGAAATTGTACCCATGTGCCAATAACTGTACTGGAAACATTATACTCTCTGCCAAATTTTGTTTTTTTTTAAAAAGAAGACTGAATGAAGGTAACACATTTAAAAATCATATTCATTTGCCTTGTATATGAAGCAGGTTTGAATCTAGTCTCCACTACATTGAAGAAAACTTTTGTGTTATCATTTCCTTCTGTCTCACTATTCTTTCTTTCTATTTTTTTTTTATTTATAAAAAAGAAACACTGACAAAACCATAGGATAAGAGGGTACAACTTCACACAGTTTCTACCACCAGAACGTCATATCTCATGCCCTCCCTTGATAGCATTCCTATTTGTTAACCCTCTGGAAGTATGGGCCCAAGGTCATTGTGGAATGCAGAAGGTGGAAGGTCTGGCTTCTGTAATTGCTTCTCCATTGAACATGGGCATTGATAGGTTGATCCATACTCCCAGGCTCAGGGGAAAAAAAACAACTAGTATAGTCACAGACCCTTTAGAATATAACTAAAATATGCCTACTAGCTATCTACAAAATGATGGACCCCCAACTCTTCATCTGCACTACTCCAGCCTTTAGGTTCATGATTAGTCAACAACTTGTTTGGCTTTATATGTTACCTCAGATAGGCTGGAACAGTGGAGCTCTAGAGATCACCAAAAAATCATATGGATAAGGGCAAGAGACTGGCATACTCTACTTTTTTTTTTTTTTTTTTACTTATTGTGGATGTTAATCATTTGCAGTTGAGTAAAATACAGTAGTTTGCACATGTGTAACACTTCTCAGTTTTCCACATAACAATTCAAGCCCTCTAGGTCCTCTGCCATCATTTTCTAGGACCTGAACCCCTCCAACCCAGAATCATTTACTTAGATGCAATACACCAAACCCAGTCCAGATTCTGCTTTGTATTTTATTTTCAACTTTTTTATTATTATTAATTGTGATTTAATAATGATCAATAAGATTGCAGGATAAAAGGGGTGCAATTCATATAATTCCCACTGCCAGAATGATATTGACACAATTTAACGATGGCCTTTTTGGTCACTACCAGGCCACCCCATCATCTGTTTCTCTAGTCAGAGAATCCATGAATTTCCACAAAGATATGATGGGTCTATTTCAGCCTTTAGGTTCATGATTAGTCAACAGTTTTTTTGGCTCTATATGTTAACTCTTTTTTTCAGCCACCAGGTTCCAGATGCTAATATGGTGCCAACTGGACTTCCATGGGCAGTTAATGGTATTTTTATACTTTCCTCATATTTGGGATCTACTCTCTGCCCTAATCCAGCTTTCTAGTTGTATTCTCAATACTGACATAATCCCAGACAATACTTTTAGTCTACCTGCATGTTAGCTATTAGGCTATGGCTAAAATTAATAAAGTCATGGGCCACATAGAACATAATCAAAATAGACTTTTTAGCTTCTTCCCATATGAAAGCCACTAGATTCATTTACTCTATTCCTACTTTTGGGATCTTATTTATAGCATACTGCCATTCAGCCACCAAGTTGCTACCATGATGCCATCCTGGTCTCCCTTGGCAGATGACCTCACTAATGCATTCTGGAACCACAAATCTCCAGAGCTCTACTCCACTAGGGAAAGATAAAAACAGGCTAGGTGTTTGTATCAACCTGCCAACACAAATGTCCAGAGAAGAAGCAATTACAGAAGCCAGAGTTACCACCTTCTGTACCCCATGGGGAATTCTGGTTCATACTCCCAAAGAGGGATAAATAATAGGTAGCTTCCTATGGAAAGGATGGGATATAGAATTCTGGTGGTGGGAAGTGTGTGGAATTGTATCCCTATTACCTACAATCCTGTTAATCATTATTAAATAACTAACAAAAGAAGAAAAACAAAACATATTGAAATAGGACCTTCATATCATTAGGTATTATTTGAAATTTACATGGGATGATTCTTTTGTGCAGCTATATGGAGATGCCCTGTTATAGACAATCTTTCCAGAACACTATAGTCAATGATTCATTTGTGTTGAAAACCTATTTATTTGTTAGGTATTTTGTCTTTGTCTAACATATACCCATGTGGTATCTGTTTTACAAATGATATGTTCATCAAATGAAGGGATATTTTTAAATGCATTCTTGACTCAATAGAAATTACTTTGGGAAGGTCAGAAATACACAAGAGTCTGCAGTGAGTACCCCTCAACACTTCATCTACACTATTCCAGCCTTTAGATCCATGATTATTCAACAATTTGTTTGGCTTTGCATGTTAACTCTCTTTTCAGCCACCAGGTTCCAGATGTCAGCATGATGCCAACCAGACTTCTCTGGTCAGACAACCCCACCAATATGTCCTGGAGCCCCACTTCCCCAGAGACCCACCCTACTAGGGAAAGAGAGAGGCAGACTGGGAGTATGGATCGACCAGTCAATGTCCATGTTCTGTTCAGCGGGGAAGCAATTACAGAAGCCAGACCTTCCACTTTCTGCAACGCACAACGACTCTGGGTCCATACTCCCAGAGGGATAGAGAATGGGAAAGCTATCAGGGAAGGGGATGGGATATGGAGATCAGGTGGTGGGAACTGTGTGGAGTTGTAAGCCTCCTATCCTATGGTTTTGCTAATGTCTCCTTTCTTAAATTAAAAAAAAAATTACTTTGGATATTTATTGTTTCTTAGAAACAATTTGTATTATCCACTTTTCTTTAATAAGTGGAAGAAATATTGGACTAAGGTAAATTTTTCACTGGGGTATAAAATTGATGTTGCAAAAATTCTATCATTATTTATTTGACTGAAGAGACTGAGATAGGGCAAAAAATGGTAGCCATTTCAGGGTGTTTTTTTTTTTTCTAATAATGAAAAAAAATCAACTTCCCAGAGAAAAGGAGTTTACTAATTCTTTGTTGCATGAGTAACTAGCTGAGAACTAAAATAAAGATTAGACAGACAAAACCAATGTTTACATGGCTGTCTAGTAATATGGTCTACAAGATAAGCACAGATACTCAAACTGGGAAAGTATTAAACTAATGAGAATGCTGTTTAAAATATAATATATGTACATGTCGGGCTTCGATGCAGAGCAGAGAGAGGAGATCTGGAGTGGAGAGGGAACACAAATCTTTATTCAAGCGGACACCTCAGAGTTGGGTGAGAGCGCAGCAGTTTGGGCCACGTGGAGCTATCAAAAATGGCCGTCTCCTGCTACGCGCAACAACCCTTCAGTGCCAGGGTGAAGAGCAGGCCAAAAGAGACTGGACCCACAGCAGCAGCGGGCTTTATAGCATAAAAAACCAGAAGTGGAAGTCAGGACAGATTGGTTGGGAAAGGCACTCCGGGAATATCGTTTCAACTCTTGCGGGAATTGGCGAAACCCTGAGGGGACAACATGGTAGAACAAGGCAATCCAGGAATATTTCAACTCTCCTGGGAACTGGCAATACCCTGAGGGGACAACATGGTGGAACAAGGCAGTCTGGGAATATCGTTTCAAGTCTCGTGGGAACTGGCAATACCCTGAGGGGACAACTGTGACAATGGTGGCTGTGACTGCATCTGCACAATTTCCCAGCATGTACATATTAAAATGGATTGCAGAGGGCAGGAGACAGATGGGTTTACTGGTACTGTATTACTTTGTCATACCCAAGATCTGGGTTCAAGCCCTGGTACCACATGAGACCGAGAGTAGCAAAAGAAACTGTACTCCCCTTCTCAGTCAGAAATAAAAATAAAAAATAGGCCTGGAGGTGGTAGAATCATACACATTTATTAAGGCTTCTGCACTGTAAATAAAAAACATTATATAATGAGATTTCATTCACTTTGATATATAAGCATAAAAACCTATCAGAAGATAGTTCACCCAGTAAAGCATAGACTTTAATATGCATTAGTACTTGAGTTCAAGTCCCCAGCTACCACAGGGAAGAAATTTCATGAGTAGAAGAGTGATGCTGTGATGTCTGTTCTCTCTCTGTCTCTCTATATATTGTAGTGCATCAGGAGTGGTAGAATCTTGCAGGCATGAAGCTCTGGCAGAAGAAACATAAAATGAAATATAAAAATCTAGGGCCAGGTAGTGGCACACCTGGCTAAGTGTACACATTACATTGTATAAGGACCTGGGTTCAAGCCCCTGTTCCCCACCTGCAGGGGGAAAGCTCCATAAGTGGTGTAGCAGAGCTGCAGTTATCTCTCTGTCACTTTTCCTCTCTATCTCTCTCTCCTATTTCAATTTCTCTCTGTTGCTATCTAATAATAAACAAATGAAATAAAAATTATTTGTAGGAAAAATATCAAAAATAGGTTATGCAAAGAGACTCTCATGTCTGAGGTTTCAAAGTCCCAGGTTCAATCCCCTGGCACCACCACAGCCAGAGATGAGAGCGGTGCTCTAGCAAAAAACAAACAAACAACAACCAAAAAAAAAAGCAATTAAAATATAAAAAATGCAAGCTTAGTAATTAACTTAATTAAAATAATTATCTAATTCTAAAAGAACATTATAAAGGAATATGAAAGGCCAATTTTAATTAACTGTGGTGATATTATGATTCTTTTTTTTAAAAATTTTGTTACTTCAATAGGATAGAGATACATTCAGAAGAAAAGGGAATAGTGGGGGAGAAATAGAGAGAGACACCTGGAATACTGTTTAACCACTCCCGAAGCTTCAACCCTGCAGGTAGGGATCAGATACTTGAATTCCTGCTTTTGTGCACTGTGACATGTGTTTACCTCTGTGTGACACTACTGGCCTAAGCAAAACATGATTATACATGTGAAGCAATGTTTCACAAAGTTGCCAATTTCACACCAAACTAATCTAAACATTGATAAGATTTTCCAACACACGATATTGTAGATTTTCTTCTGAGTTTTTTCAAAGTGATATAATACTTTAAGTCAAAGATAAAGTTAACAAAAACTATATATATATACATATATATATATATATATTTGTTAAAATATGACTGCTAAGATGTTATTTCCTTTTACAGATCTGGGGTTAAGAAGTTAGATATTTTTTTTACTAATTTCTTACAGATAAACAATATCTGCAGGCCAGTCAGATTATTAAAGCAAAATTTCATTTATTCCTTTATTTTTATTTTCAATTGTGCATATATCCCACAAATTTTGTTGTGTAACTAGACAAAGGCTTTTACAGAGAAATTAATACTGAGGATGTGGTGTGAAAGGTCAGGGGCTGGGCCACTAGGTACTGGGTTAATCATACATAATATCATGCTCAAAGACCAAGTACAGGTCCCCCTCTCTTTACCTGCAAGGGAAGGGACCATTGTTTCAGAGCAGTGGAGCAGGTTCGCAAGTGTCTTTCTCTACCTTTCACTCTCTACCTCCCCCTCTCAATTTATCACCATTCTGTCAAATAGAAACAAAAAGGAAAAAAAAAAAAAGGGAGGGAGGTCAACGTAATGTGCCGGACTAACCTGAAAAAAGCAGAATCCTTAGGCATAGGGATATATACATTTGATATTGTTTCTTTTAGTCACTTAAGCATAGTCATTATCATTATTATTATTACTTATTTATTTTTTACTGTAAGCTCAGACCTACAGGGACTCAGAAGTTACCCAGGCCCCTGTACTAAATATAAATATTTATATAGTTCCTGGATCAAGTGGATGAGGTAAACAGTTAATTTTATTCATAGATTTTTTTTCAAGAGGGAAAGCTACTCTTTTCCCTAACCCAATTTTCTAACCCTTTTCTCTACTTTGACACCATCTTCTTAGACAATATTTTTTAACCAGCTTCATGTTAGCTATCAAATTTAAGCAAACCCACTGATAGTCATGGGCCCCTAGAAACATGCTTAAAATGGACTTCCTCCTACCTGATGATCCCTATTCTCATCTGCTCTATTCCTACTTTTTGGTTCTGCCTTTTAGCCACCACTATGCAATTCATTCTGAAATTAAAAAAAAAATCTAAATTACCAAAATGTTAATGCATTATTGATCTCTCTGGGCATTTTTATAATTGACTATAGAAGAAAGCTTGCCAATGACAGCAGCAGAATAGTTACAATATATTCATGTGGATAGTAGAATGCAGTGTACTTCATATCAAGGAGAATTCAAATACAGATGCTCTCATGATTCCATTCTGACATTCCTGGGCAGACTTCCTCACCAATGTGTCCTGGAATCCTACCTCTCCAGAGCCCTACCCCACTAGGGAAAGAAAGAATAGGCTGAGGGTATGGGTTGACCTTCCAATTCCCATGTCTAGCAAGAAGGAACCACTAAAACCAGAACTCCCACTTCCTGCACCCCCCTCCAAATTTTTTTTTAAAACTGCTCTGTGTGTGTGTGTGTGTGTGTGTGTGTGTGTGTGTGTGTGTGTGTATGCAGGGGGTGGGGGAAGGGCATATATTGAAAGTGACAAGGGACTCTGCAAGGCTGGGGAAGTAGTTTAGTGGGGATAGTACATCTTTGCCAATCTAAGGCATAAGTTTGATTTCAGTCACCACATATGATTGACAAGTGCACTTTGTATGTCTAGCTCCTTAAATAAGTGAATCTGTTTAAACAGAAACAAGTAGGGGTAGCATAAAACTGATAACAAGTAACTCTGCATATCCCCTCAACTACTGTTACTTTATATTCCTCTTTGTAAATGCTCATTTATTTAATGTAATGTATTTAATGTATTGTAGGAGAGAGAAAGAAAGAAAGAAAGAAAGAAGAAAGAAAGAAAGAAAGAAAGAAAGAAAGAAAGAAAGAAAGAAAGAAAGAAAGAAAGAAGAGATATTACAACACTGCTTCATGCATGTGAAGCTTACCCCTGTAGGTCCTCCCATATGGTGACAGAGGCTCAAAACTGGTTCTCTGAGCCTAGTAGCCTATGTGTTCTACAAGATGAGCCATGTTTAGTTCCCTTGCCTCAATCTTTCTGTTAACTAGAGGAGTCTAACTTCCCATGTTCACATGTTGGTGATGCTCTGGAATGATATCGTTTGCTTTCTTTAAAGTAGGATTTCATTTAAGTCAGAAGAATGACATTGACATTTGGATTTATTTAATTGCAGCATAAGTACACATCTGAACTTCATTTTAAAGTTCCTACAAAAATCAAAGCATGAAACTGACATAGTAGTTTGTATGCACCTGTTACCTTTCTACAAAGCTAAGATCCTATTAAGTATCACTGAGAAGAAAGAAACTATGCAATTCATTCTGAAATTTAAAAAAAATCTAAATTACCAAAATGTTAATGCATTATTGATCTCTCTGGGCATTTTTATAATTGACTATAGAAGAAAGCTTGCCAATGACAGCAGCAGAATAGTTACAATATATTCATGTGGATAGTAGAATGCAGTGTACTTCATATCAAGGAGAATTCAAATGCAATTGATTTATTTTACAGGGGTTTGAGTGGATAAGTTTTCTATCTCCATCATAATTCTATGTAGATGAAATATACTTATCATGAATTTTCCAATAATAGCTTATATTGAAAATGGTAGAAGGACCAGAGAAAAAGCTTATAAATCAGTAATGTGCTTTGCCAAGTGGGGACCAGCTTTGATTTCTGGCATCATATGGGAGTACTAAGGTACTTGAAGCAGCCCTGGTACTGTGGTATCACTCTCTTTCTGCCTATCTCTCTACTTCACACTGTTTCTATCTGTATATATAAACACCAAGGGATGATGAAATGATATATACAAGGTATAATATATTGTTGTATGTATACTATTATGCATGAATTTCATATTACAAAACAGTAAAATAAAAGGACAATTTCTCATTCACATAACACTAGACAGACTATGTCAATTTTCAGAAGCATTATTTCTTTTCTATTTAGGAAAAAATAGGGCAAATCTTCCTTGCTTGAGAAATTATAGTAAGTTATATCATGTTTTGAATATATTCTTATTACTTGGAAATGGAAAGTCACTAAAACAGAATGAGATAGTAGCTCTTGCCTTGATCTAGTGGTTCTAGATGGTTACTGTTTATAAGAATAGCAACAAAAAAATGGGATGCTTAGAGCTATAACCTTGGCATGCCAAGTGTCTTTGGACACATTTGGATGAACCTAGCACTGAGGGCATGCTATCATCTTCTCTTGGGAATTCATCATAGTCTGCACAGGAACCTGGGCCAGTAAATAGACAAGTATCATTTATCAGAACATGCAGGCCTATCATTCAGTTGTGACCCTGTGTAATAACAAATGATGCAGACAGTAATTAACTTGAACAGACTTGGATTTTCTGTACAACCTGTTATTGGAAGAGAATGGAAGCCTACTTTGAACAGAACAAATCTTCAGTTTGCAGATAATTTAAAGGAGATAACTTGAAGGAGAAGAAACCTGAATCTCGCTCTGTCTCTTTCCCTTCCTATCATGCATCCACTCTCAATTTCTCTCTGTCTCTGTCCAATAAGTAAATAAAAAATATTTAAAAAAAGAGACTTTTGAACACTTCTGGAGGTGGTACTACAGAGCAGCAGCAGCTGTGTTTCTCTCCTCTCCTTTCCCAGGTCAACAAGGAATACCAAAGGAGACCACCTGGGACCACAACAAGGCAGGATGAGAATGACTTCAGGAATCCACCCAAACAACCAGTGAGTGCAAATACATGTGGCTTGTGGACAGGGAGGAGCTTAAGGTGAGACTGAGTGGCTGGTAACAGTCCAACAGTTTACCAGTTGAGGCACGACCTCTAGTCTGTTTATTAACAAAAAGACAGCTAAAGGGTTCCCTAAGATTCACCAAATGCAACTGTGAATCTCCATTGCTACTGCCCTCAGAGGCTGGAACAGCAGGGGTGGAGGCCCTGTGCTGATATCTGGGGACAGAGAACTGACCAGGAAACTCAGGAGAAGAGTTACACCTTGGTGGCCTACCAGTGAGGCTGTATAGTGGGAGCCTTTGCACATTGTTGTCCTGATGAGAACATGGTAAATAATTGCCTCAGAACCTATATACTATAAACAGGACTTGTTTAGAAACTCACAGGGCATAGCAGTGCTGCCTGGCTTGGCAGAGAAGCTGAATACAGCCTAGAGCTTTAGATCCTTGGGGTGTGAAAGTCTCTTTGCATAACCACTCTGCAATCTCTCCTGCACCCTGCATTATGGCTTGGTCAGGAGTAAGGGATTAAGATAAGAAGCCTACCTATAGTTTAAAAGTCCTCAGGCTCCCACAGCCAAAAAGGAAGAAAAAGAACAAAAGAAGCTTTTAACAGCTTCTGTGCTCCAACTCAGTGATTGAAATAATATTGAAACAACTGTTAATTTCCACAACTGTGGACTCTTTAAGTACCATACTTAGATACAAGTCAATCCAAGCAAGAGTTATCAGTAAATTCAAAAGTACTGAGAGAGGGGCCTAATAACACACAATATAGAATGGTTAAACCAACAAGAACAAATATTGGAGAAATGAACCAGGACAAGAGTCCAGCTAAAAGCCCCCAAAGGTTGAACCACAAAATGGTGAGGTCAACATTAACATCCAAAATCTTGTTAAGGAAATAGTCACAGGAGTGAGTAAAGCGTTTGAAGGAATTGTCATCAGAAATGCAGAAACAACAAATGAGACTCTGGAAGAAAAGACTAATTATCTCAAGGTTATTAGAAAGCTGAAAGCTGAAATAGCTGAGCTAAGAATACAACTAGGTGAACGAGCTAAAACAGTATCAGAACAGGGAAACAAAATAGATGAACTCCAGAAAACAGTAGAGAGGAGAGAAAATAGAATAAATGAGGCTGAAGACAGAATTAGCAAGACTGAGGACTAATTAGAGACAAACTAAAAAGAAGTAAGAGATCTCAAAAACAGATTAAGAGATTCTGAAAACAACAACAGAGACCTATGAGACAACTTCAAAAGAAATAATATACACATCACTGGCTTACCAGGGGAAGAAAGTATTCTTGAGGACATAATAGCTGAGAACTTTTCTAGTCTAGACAACATTAAAGACATAAAGGTTCAAGAAGCCCACAGGGTCACAAACAGAATTAACCCAGACTTAAAGACGCCATAACACATCATATTTAGAATGAAAAGAATTAAGGATAAAGAAAGCATCATGAAGGCTGCAAGAGAGAAACAAAATGTCATCTATAGGGGAAAACACATAAGATTAGCAACAGAATTATCCACACAAACACTACAGGCCAGAAGAGAATGGCAAGATATCAATCAAATGCTCAATGAGAAAGGCTTTCAACCATGACTACTGTATCCTGCTAGACTGTCATTCAGACTAGATGGAGGCATCAAAACCTTCTCAGACAAGCAACAGTTGAAAGAATCAACTATCACTAAGCCGGCCCTGAAAGAAGTTCTGAAAGGTCTCCTATAAACAGTCAGGCGACCATAAATATGCCATATATCAGAAAACTCAAAAACTCAGTAATAATGGAATTAAACTATCTTCAATCTAAGATATAAATAAATGTCAGTGGCCTGAATTAAAGGAGACAGATTAGGAAGATGGATCAGAAAACTCATCCCAACAATATGCTGTCTACAGGAATCCCACCAAACTCAACAAGACAAACACAGACTCTAAGTGAAAGGATGGAAAACTATCATACAAGCCAATGACCCACAAAAAAGGGCAGGAACAGTTATTATCATATCTGACAAAACAGACTTTAAAATAAATAAAATTAAAAAAGATAGGGATGGACATTACTTAATGCTCAGAGGATCAATCAAGACGACTTAACAGTTATTAACATCTATGCTCCCAATGAGAACCAATCTAAATACATCAAACACCTACTAAAATAACTACAGCAATCTATTAGTATTAACACAGTAATATTAGGGGGCTTCAACACCCCACTCTCTCAACTTGACAGATCATCCAGGCAGAAAATCAATAAAGACATGAGGGATCTAATTGAGGAGATAGATAAACTAGAAATACTGGACATTTTCAGAATTATTCACCCCAAGAAACTAGAATACACATTCTATTCATGTCCACATGGGTCATTTTCAAGGATAGACCATATGTTGGCCACAAAGATAGCATCAGCAAATTCAAGAGCATTGAAATCATCCCAAGCATCTTCTCAGACCACAGTGGAATTAAACTAACACTTCACAACCAATAAAAGATTAGTAATAGTTCCAAAATGTGGAAACTCAACACTACACTACTTAACAACTACTGGGTCAAAGAGGAAATCAAGCAAGAAAACAAGATGTTTCGAGAGTTCAATGAAAATGAAGACACAAGCTATCAAAATATTTGGGACACAACTAAGGCAGTACTGAGAGGGAAGTTCATAGCCATAAGAACATACACTAGGAAACAAGAAAAAGCACACATAAACAGCCTGATGGCACACCTTAAAGACCTAGAAGAACAAAGGAACCCTAAAGCAACCAGAAGGATAGAAATAACTAAAATTAGGGCAGAAATCAGTAACATTGAAATAAGAAAACCATACAAAAGATCAGTGAAAGTAAATGTTGGTTCTTTGAAAGAGTGAACAAAATCGGCAAAACTTTAGCCAGATTCACAAAAGAAAAAAGGGAGAACCAAATAAATCAGATCATAAATGAAAGAGGAGATATCACAACTGACACTGCAGAAATTCAACATATCTTGTGAGGCTTCTATGAACAACTATATGCCACCAAGCTAGAGAACCTTGAGGAAATGGATGATTTTCTAGATACCAAAGAACTTCCAAAAGTAAATAAAGAGGAACTATATAATATGAATAGGCCCATCACAGCCAAAGGAATTGAAGCAGTCATCAAAAGCCTTCCCAAGAATAAAAGTCCTGGACCAGATGGTTTTACAAATGAATTCTATAAAACCTTCAAAGAAGAACTAATACCTCTATTTTTAAAAGTCTTCCAGAAGACTGAAGACACTGGAATACTCCCTTCCAGCTTTTATGAAGCCAACATCACTCTGATACCAAAAACAGACAGGACACAACCAAAAAAGAAAACTACAGGCCAATATCTCTGATGTACATAGATACTACAATATTGAACAAAATTCTAGCCAACAGGTACAGCAGTATATTAAAAAGATTGTTCATCATGGCAAAGTGGGATACAAGGTTGGTCTAATATATGCAAATCAATCAGCCTGATCCACCATATCAATTAAAGCAAGACCAAAAATCACATGGTCATATCAATAGATGCAGAGAAAGCCTTTGACAAAACCAACATCCTTTTATGATCAATATCCTACAAAAAAATGGGAATAGATGGAAAATTCATCAAACGGAAAATTCATCAAGATAGTAGAGTCTACATATAGCAAACCTACATCCAACATCATTCTCAATGGCTAAAAGCTAGAAGCATTTTCCCTTAGATCAGGTACTTGACAGGGCTGCCCACTATCACCATTATTATTCAACACAGTGTTGAGAGTTCTTGCCATAGCAATCAGGCAGGAGCAAGGAATTAAAGGGATACATATTGGGAGAGAAGAAGTCCAACTCTCTCTATTTGCAGATGACATGATAGTATATATAGAACAACATAAAGAATCAGGCAAGAAGCTTTTGGAAATCAACAGGCAATACAGTAAGGTGTCAGGTACAAAATTTACATTCAAAAGTCAGTGGCATTCTGCTATGCAAATACTAAGTTAGAAGAAGTTGAAATACAGAAATCAATTCCTTTTACTGTAGCAAGAACAACAATAAAATATCTAGGAATAAACCTAACCAAAGAGATGAAAAACTTGTACAGTGAAAATTATGATTCATTACTCAAGGAAATTGAAAAAGACACAAAGAAGTGGAAAGATGGGAGTCGGGCGGTAGCGCAGTGGGTTAAATGCACAGGGTGCAAAGCAAAAGGACCTGAATAAGAATCCAGGTTCTATCCCCCGGCTCCCCACCTGCAGGGGAGTCACTTCACAAGCGGTGAAGCAGGTCTGCAGGTGTCTTTCTCTCCCCCTCTCTGTCTTCCCTTCCTCTCTCCATTTCTGTCTTATCTAATGACAATGACAGCAGTAACAACAATAATAACTATGACAATAAGGGCAACAAAAGGGGATAAATAAATATTTAAAAAATAAAAAAGAAGTGGAAAGATATCCCATGTTCATGGGCTGGAAGAGTTAACATCATAAAAATGAATATACTACCCAGAGCCATATACAAATATAATGCTATCCCTATCAAGATCCCAACCACTTTTTTTAGGATAATATAAAAAATGCTACAAATGTTTTATCTAAAACCAGAAAAGATATAGAAATGCCAAAACAATCTTGAGAAGAAAGAACAGAACTATAGGCACCACACTCTCAAATCTCAAATTGTACTAGAGGATCATTTTAATAAAAACTGCTTGGTACTGGAACATGAAGAGACACAGTGACGGATGGAATAGAATTGAAGTAAGTAAGGAAGCCCAGAAGTAAGCTCCCACACCTATGGACATCTAATCATTGACAAAGGTACCCAGATATTAAATGGGAAAGATGAGTCTCCTCAACAGATGGTGTTGGAAAAAATGAGTTGGAACATGCAGAAGAATGAAGCTGTACCACTGTATTTCACCAAATATAGAAGTAAGCTCCAAGTGGAACAAGGACTTGGATGTTAGACCAGAAACTATGATATACTTAGAGGAAAATGTTGACAGAACTCTTTCCTGCATAATTTTTAAAGATATCTTCAATTAAATGAATCCAATTACAAAGAAGACTAAGGCAAGTATAAATCTATGGACTACATCAAATTAAAAAGCTTCTGCACAGCAAAAGAAACCACTACAAACCGAGACCCCTCACAGAATGGGAGAAGATCTTTACATGCCATACATCACACAAGTGTTTAATAACCAAAATATATAAAGAGCTTGCCAAACTCAATAACTAAAAAATAAGTGCCTCATCCAAAAATGGGGGAAGGACATGGACAGAATATTCACCACAGAAGAGATCCAGATGGCGGAGAAGCACATGATAAAATGCTCCAAGTATATGATTGTCAGAGAATTGCAAATAAAGACAACAGTGATATAACACTTCACTCCTATGAGAATCTCCTACGTCAGTAAAGGTAGTAGCAACAAATGCTAGAGAAGTTGTTGGGACAAAGGAACCCTCCTGCACAGCTGGTGGGAATGAAAATTGGTCCAACCTCTATGGAGAACACTCTGCAGAACTCTCAGAAGGCTAGAAATGGACATATCCTATGATCCTGCAATTCCTCTTATGGGGATATATCCTAAGAAACCCAACACACCCACCCATAAAGGTTTTATACCTATGTTCATAGTATCACAATTTATAATAACCAAAACCTTGATGAAACCCAGGTGTCCAACAACAGATATGTGGTTGACCAAGTTGTGGTATATATATACACAATGGAATACTACTCAGCTATTAAAATGGTGACTTCCAAAGGGCCTGTGCATTGTGCCCCTCTTATCCTACTAATAAAAATATCAGTTTATAATGTGTACAATTCATAGCATAGTAGGTAACATTTTTCTAATTGGGGATATTATTACCTAAGTAGTTGTTCTATAGTCAAGCCACCGTGCTGATATTATATTAACAAATATCACCTGAACTTTAGCAGTCCAGAGCAGGAGAAAATAAAAACATAGAACACCAACATCAAGACTATACCAATACATAGAAAAATGTACATAGAAACTGTGTTTCCACAACAAAAGAGAGAACAACCAACAGATGTGGGTGCGGTAGAGAAAAGAAAAAACATAGAAAACTAGTTCCTACCATGAGGATAAAGGGCCCACCATAGATATCATAGGTTTCACATTTATAAGATATAGGACACATGAATTGGAGAGCTGGGTCAAGCAGTGCTAAAATTCTAATACCCCAATCCTGTTCCTACAACTCTGCAACAATTCAGAATGGGCATGAAAGAACTGTAGGGAGAGGAAGGAATAATTGTGGTGGTAGTAGATAAACAGAAGTTTGTCAGAGATGTCTGAGCAGAGTTCAGAAGGCTACAATCACATTAAAATTTGACAAATCAGAATAAATGAAATGTGGTCCCTTAGAAGTGGCAGCTTACAGATCCCAAGGGGATATTCCTGACCAACAGAACCTTTGTGCAGAATTGTCATAGCTTAGAACACAGCCCAGCTTACAACAATCTAGTGGCCATTCATTGAGTAATCACAATCAATTTCCAGGTCACCACACAAATTTAAACACAAACCTCTGTGTCCAAAGCTCCTAGGTTTTCACAAGTATCAAACAAGATGAGAGGGCAAAGCAAATCTCTGACACTGTTGAAAAAAGGAAGGAACACCTCATTCAACAGAGCAATGCAAACATCCTAAAGAAAACATCAAATCCATAGTCATAAGTATGCTCATAAAATGATATTTTCTTTTCTTTTATCTTTATTTGTTGGATAGAGACAATCAGAAATTGAGAGGGAAGGGGGTGATAGAGAGGGAGAAAGACAGAGAGACACCTGCAGCACTGCTTCACCACTTCCTCCTGCAGGTGGGGACTGGGGGCTCGAACATGGGTCCTTGCGCACTGTAACATGTGCGCTCAACCAGGTGCGCCACCACCTGGCCCCATAAAATGAGATTTTTTAACTGAAGAAAACTTTGAGAACTGCAATGGAAGAAATTTTAACACAGTCAGACAAAGTACAAATATGTAAGCAGTTATAATGGAAATCAGAGCAATAAAGAACATAGCAAATAAACTAAAAACCAAACAATGAAAAACAGTACAAGGGCTTACTAGCAGATAGAAACCAACAATTGAAGTGGTAAGCTGAAGGAGAGGGTAGAGGAAATCATCAATAACCCCCCCTCCAAAAATAACAAGAGGTAAACAAATTAATATAATATGAGAGAATTATGGGAAATGTAAAAAATGAACACTATTCTCATTACAGAGTACCACAAGGAGAAGAGGATATGACTACATTATTATTTGAAGGAATATTAACCAATAAGAAATACGCACTGTCATTTCACGAACATCTCATAAAAACTGCAGCAAAGGTGGGCGCGAGGAATAACATCATTGCAAGACTGGCCAGCTCCTCATGGGGCGCGAGCGCTTCCACACTATGATCATCATCTCTGGCATTATGCTATTCCACTGCAGAATACTGTGCCCCAGTATGGTTCCGTAGCCCCCATGTCCACTTGGTTGATTCCACATTATATTCCTCCATGAGGATAATTTCTGGAACCATCCGTTCCACCCCAGTTCCATGGCTGCCAGTTCTTAGCAACATCGCCCCGCCAGATATTCGTCGGGATGCGGCATCATCTAAGTTCATTTCCCACGTCTACGCTCGACCGGACCTGCCAATATACGCGGATATCTTCACCACCCTGTCCAACGCTTGACGTCTCGTCACCCAATCTGGTCCCCTACGCCTACACTGAAATTCTCTGTTCCAGACTCTTGGAAACAGAG
Source organism: Erinaceus europaeus (assembly GCF_950295315.1). Lineage (NCBI taxonomy): Eukaryota > Metazoa > Chordata > Mammalia > Eulipotyphla > Erinaceidae > Erinaceus > Erinaceus europaeus. Next base: position 147,968,236 of record NC_080163.1, read on the forward strand.
TTGGCAGTCAGCTGAGGTAAAGAACAAACACAGACCCCTGCAAGCGTCAACCCGGCTTTGACCTAACACGTTATGATTGGGCCCTCCTCAATCACTATCGAACAGGCCATGGCCGGTGCGCCGCTATGTTCCATCGCTGGGGAGCCAGATTCGACCCAAACTGCCCCTGCGGCTACAGACAGACTATGACCCACATAGTCAACGACTGCCACCTCTCCAGATTCAAAGGAGGTCTCGAAACTTTACATCAGGCTCAACCTGACGCTGTTGACTGGCTACGGAAGAAGGGCAAATGCTAGAAGAAGAAGAAGCCAATAAGTTTCAGAAAAGAAAGAAATAGGCCTTCTGATCTACTTAGCTCTAAGAGATCCCCACTCAGTAATAATAACAATTACAAACTTAAACCAAGACCTAACCATGCACATACTAACAAAAATGGAAGAAAACACAGATCAAGAGGGAATTTTGAAGGCTGCTAAAGAAAAACACAATCCCTATAACATAAATTCCTTAAGAATGTCAGTTTACTTCTCAACTGAAACTCTAAAGACTAGCAGCATGTGTTAAATGTTTTGAACAAAAGAGAAATCTACCTAAAATAAATAAATACATACATAAATACAGCAACAAATACTCTCCTCAGCTATATTATCAATCAGATTTGAAGGAGTGATGGGTTTTTTCAGGCAAGTAAAAGCTAAAGGAATTTCTTACCAGTAAGCCAATCCCTACAAGAAATACTTGAGTGGCTTATCTTAAATGAAAATATAGAAAGGCCTCACCCAGGATGGCAAAGTATTATAGCTGAGAAAACAAGCCAAGTCTAATGACAAAAAGCTCTGACTACAGAAAGGCTTTACAGAGTGGACAAGTAGGTAGCTGTGGAGGGACTGGGCTGCAAGGGTAGGCAGTAGCCAGTACACTTTGGGATACTGGTGGTTTGGTAGTGTAAGTGCTATGTTTTATAATGTGTGATTATATAGCTCTAAACCACTTGCAATCTTCTGTAAATATATATGCAAATAACTTTAAACTGAGGTTATCTCAGAAAAACTATACATATTGAGTTTAAAAAGAAAACAAAAATCAGGAGTCAGGCAGTAGCCAGGAGGTTAAGCACACATGGTGCAAAGTGCAAGGACCAGTGTAAGGATCCCGGTTCGAGCCCCCCGGCTCCCCACCTGCAAAGGAGTCGCTTCACAGGCGATGAAGCAGGTCTGTAGGTGTCTGTCTTTCTCTTCCCCTCTCTGTCTTTCCCTCCTCTCTCCATTTCTCTCTGTACTATCCAACAACAACAATGACAACAATAATAACTACAACAATAAAAACAATAAGGGCAACAAAAAATGGTGAATAAATATTAAACAATAATAATATATGGAAAATTTACTTTCAAACCATAAAGGCAGCATAATTTTTTCAAATTATGCTAATTATGCTTTCTTGCTTACATAGATGAATACAAACTCATACTTATCTCAATATAGTGCAATAAAGACCAAGAATTATATAAGTAATTATATATATATATGTACATATATATGTATTTATTTAACAATAAAATATCATGACAATGTAGAAACTGAATATTTCAAATTTCAGTGTATTTAAAATTTGTAGATTAGGGACTATGTAGCACACACATTGTAAAGTGCACATATTACAATGTGCAAGGACCGGGGATCAAGCCCCTGGTCCCCACCCGCAGGGGGGAAGCTTCAGGAGCAGTTAAGCTGTGCTGCAGGTATCTTTATTTCTCTCTACTTTTCCATCTCCTCTTCTCTCAATTACTCTGTCTCTATCCAGTAACTAAATATGTAAAGAAATAAAATTTTCAGAGTACTCCCTTTTTTGGCTACTTGACTTTTTAAAAATTTTTAAAATTTATTTCAAAAAGGAGACTTTAACAAAACCATAGGATAAGAGGGGTACAACTCCACACAGTTCCCACCACCAGAACTCTGTATCTCATGCCCTCCCTTGACAGCTTTCCTATTTGTTAACCCTCTGGAAGTATGAACCCAAGGTCATTGTGGGATGCAGAAGGTGGAAGGTGTGGCTTTTGTAATTGCTTCCTGGCTACTTAACTTTTTATCACATCTATTTGTATATAATGAAAGTTAAATATAAAAGAATAAAAAATCATTATAAATCTAAACATATGCAGGTAACTACAACCCATACAATGACTTATTATATATAAATTAGTTCAAATTAATAAAAATAGGTGACTTTCCAACAATCATTGTTGTTAAAATTCGGTGGCTCTAGCTGGCTGGGCTAACTTCACGGGCGGGTAACAGAGACGACCAGAGACATACGGCTGGGCAGGGAAGCTGTATTTCTTTATTTAAGAACAACGATTCATAAACTAAACCAAACTAATCACCAAACAGAACTCTGCTGCCTTTTTCCCCCGCAGCGGCACCAAGAACTCTCTAACTCTGCAACTCTGGAACTCTCTCGGGGTTCCTTGGGGTGGGGACAAGCGGGCCCGTGAAACTAGCAGGATTAAACCAATTTTCTTAGCAGGGGGAGAGCTAGAACAACCCAATGTAAAGCATACAACAATTCCCCCTTTTCTTTTTAACTAAATGACCACAGTCTCAGGGGTGTGGGGTGAACAGAAACCTCTATCATACAGGCATTTTAAAAAAAGAAACTGGCACAAACATGGAGAAACATGTAAGCAAGTAACAAGAACCAGTGTGCTGCCAAGGGAAGGCCTCTGTGGGCAAAACTTTATCAGCTTAAAAAAAACACATTTCTTGCCTCTGGGGGTGTACTTGTCTCGACAGGCATTTGCATGGGGGTGGGGAATGGCCTAGAGTCCCAAAGGCAGCTGGCTGCAATTTACTTACTATGAAACAAAACTTATTATTAGCATAACCACAGCACAATCTAACGTTTCTAATAGAGAAGGAATTTGAGACTTTTACATCAACAACATCTGTCTTTTTAACCTTTTGTTACACCCATTCAAGATGGAGACATACCCTAGGTGTGCGCAGGAAAGGAAACCTCAGGCATGAGAATAATTATCATAGCCATTGTGTAATCTACCATTTCTAATAGAGAAGGTAATCAAGAGTTTTACATATCAACAAGTCTATTTAACCTTTTGTTATACCCATTCAAGATGGAGACACACCCTAGGTGTGCGCAGGTCTTTAGACCAACTTAGTTAAAATATATTGATTGTTAACTAATTTTTACCTCAGACTTTAAATGTAAGTTAATTTTATCTTTATGAGAATTACGTTGAAAACCTTTTTCATTTAACTTTGCCTAGTAAGAATTTAGCCTTAAAGTTACTGTTTACCAAACTTTAAACACACACATAAACATGGTCATTAATACACAAGGAGAGAAACCTTTGTTACAAAGACATGTCATTTTAAACACGAATTTAGATATGTACTGTCTTAGTTGTTGGGGAGGGTCACCATCCGGAGGTTGCTTCCTGCGCAGCTCCACTTCAAGGAATTGCAGGTTGCGATCTCTGCACAAATCTGTGTACTCCAGCTTGTCTGTCTTCAGATCGGAGCTGAGGATCTTGGCCAATGTGCCCAGTTTCAGCAGGGAGCCCGGGAGGTTCAGGATCTGTCCAGAATTCATAGCACGAGGGCGGGCGGGCCAGGCTTGTAGAAGGCGCTGGCCGAGATGCCCAGGGGTGGCGGCCATGATAGGCTACCGCGGCCCTGCCCCATGGCCCTGTCATGTCTGCTGCCCTGTTCCATGGCCCTGTCATATCTGCTTCCCTGCTCGCAGTGGCCGAGCAGCGTGGAGGGATCTCTCATCCAGTGTCCTGCGCCATGCGGTGGAGAGCCGGCTCCCGTGGGCTGACCTGCGTGCTGGCATTGGGCGCCTGCGTGCTGGCATTGGGCTCCTGCGTGTTGGCATTGGGCTCTAGCATGTTGGCATCGGGCTCTTGCGTGTTGGCGTTGGGCTCCTGTGTGCTGGCGTCGGGCTCCTGCGGGCTGCGGGGCTGCGGGGCTGCGGGCATGGTGCACGGGGTTGTCTGGGCACAGCCGGCTGGCTGGCTGTTCCACCAGGTGGAAAAGGCAGCTCCGCGCCTCGCATCTTGCCCACTGGCTCTTCCTGACTCCTCTGGCTGTTTTGAGTGCGCCCGAGCATGTGGAAACCACAGAGTGGTCCAGAGATAAATGTTCCAGAAACAGCAAAACAGTCTCGTGAAGAAAGAGCAGAGGCCTTTGGAGATCTCTTCACAAGCAGAAGAGAAGGCCATAGTACATAGGTAGCCAAATTGTCGTCACTTATCTGAGAGATGGGCAGGTCAGGTCCACGTGGGCGCCATTTGTTGTTAAAATTCGGAGGCTCCAGCTGGCCGGGCTAACTTCATGGGCAGGTAACAGAGATGACCAGAGACATACGGATGGGCAGGGAAGCTGTATTTCTTTAAGAACAACGATTCATAAACTAAACCAATCACCAAACAGAACTCTGCTACCTCTTTCCCCCGCAGTGGTGCCAACAACTCTCTAACTCTGCAACTCTAGAACTCTCTCGGGGTTCCTTGGGGCGGGGACAAGCGGCCCGCGAATCTAGCAGGGGGAGAGCTAGAACAACCCATTGTAAAGCATAAAAGAAATCATATAATTTTTTTTCAATTAAAATTGCTTTAAAAGACTGGAAGTAGATAGCATAATGGTTATACAAAGAGACTCTCATGCCTGAGGCTCTGCAGTCCCAGGTTCAATCCCCCTGCATCACCATAAATCGGAGCTGAACAATGCTCTGGTAAAAAACAACAACAACAACAACAACAAAAGCTTGTTTCAATAAAAAAAAATCTTAAAAATTTGCTTTAAATTGATTTAACATTGGCTTAAAATATTACAGTATTTTTGTATTATTTCAAATGTATACATTTATACAAAACCCACTACACCCACAACCAGATTTCCAACTGTTAGCACACCAGAGAACCCTTCACCTATCTTTCTGGATTCCTTCCCTAACCCTATCAGTAAGCACTATAGTTTTATTATAATAAAGAAAGAGAGTTCTGTGGTATTGTTATTTGCAAGATAAATATGTGGTGGTATATTTCTGAATCAAATAGTACTCTGTCATTGAAAAGATAAAAGCATTGCCTTTAGGAAAAAGTAGATGAAGTTTGAGGGAAATATGTTCAGTGAAATAAGCAATAAAAAGAAAGACAATTACCACATTGTTTCCTCTTATGTGGAATATAAGTAACTAGAGAACATTGGCCCTCACAACTTTTCAATATAGAACGGAACTCTTAACTATTTAAAATAAAAATAGCCAGGGCTGGGGATGACTCCCTGAGAAATCTCACATGTTAGCATGTGTAAAGATGTAGCTTCATGGCCCTGATCCCTGATTCCCACCTATCACTGTGGGGGGTGGATGTTGAGCTTCAGTAGCAATAAATTGGTGCTGCAAGTGTCTTTTTCTCTTTCCTTATCATTCTCTCTGTTTTTTTCTGTACCAGAAAAAAAAAAGTAACAAGAGAAAGAGAGAGAAAGAGAAAACGAGAGAATGAGAGAAAGAGAAATAGAGAAAGAAGAGAAATAGGAAAACAAAAGAAATAGAGAAAGAGAGAAAGGAAGAGAAAAGAAGGAAAGGAAGGAAATAAATGGGCTACCAGAAATTGTTGAGTCATCATGTAGGCACCAAGCTACAGCAATAATCCTGGTGGTATAAAATAAAAACAAATATGTAAATTAATACATAAAACTATCTTCTAAGTCAGAATGCTTTGACTTTGCTTTTGACACAAATTGCCTATTTGTGCTGTGATATCAGTAGCAACTTAAGACTAGTGCAACTGTTATTGTCTCTGCCTCTTGCAAAGTAAAATCTCCATGGTTTCAAAATAGTCCGAAGAGAAAAAGGAAGGAATGGCATTATCCCTGAGAATCAGGACTTTCCCATAATAAGAACAATTGTTCACAATGAATGCTTTAAAAAAAAAAAGAAAGAAAGAAAGAAAGAAAGAAAGAAAGAAAGAAAGAAAGAAAGAAAGAAAGAAAGAAATACCTGTTGCTTGCCTGGAGGCTTAAGTTGTTAATATAGAAGTCATCATTTTATGGAGAAAGGAATGTTACATTCAATCAGTTCATAAAATTTATGTATCTAAAGGACACATTGTGTTGGCACCCAAGGGCAAAGTAAAATAGTTCAGTAAAAGAGTAAAAATGCCATTGCAATTTTAAAAAGATAAATCACACAAATAGTTCTACTATCTATTCTATTTTATGACTGGTTTTTAAATTGGAGAGTAATTCAGAATATCTAAGATGATATAGCAGAGAAGAGAACACAACCCTTTGTGTCCTTCTGTTCTGTTTACGTGTTAAGAGTTTCCCACTATCGCAAGGTCACTGGTTCAACAGAGTTTGCAAACGAAAGGCCTGTGTACCTTAGCACTGAAAGTCAACACAGCTCTAAAATATTAATTCAGAATCTGCAACCTTTCAAACCAAGGACACTGACAGATATATGTTAATGGCCTATTTTGTTGACCTACTCTGTGTTGGGATATTTGGTACTTTAAATATTAATTTTTTTTCTACTAAATAAGAAATCAAGCTTTCACTATATTAAATTGGATGGCCAATGGATGTTTTATACATTTTCAAGTCTGGCTCCAAATTTAGAGACTGCCAATTGGGAAGAGGCTAAAAGAAGCTCTGCATTGGTTTGTTTTCTTTATTTTTCTTGAAATGTTTCTTTTCTTTTCATTTCAATGTTCTGCTTTTTTTAATTCTATTTTTAAACTTTATTTATTATTGTATAGAGACAGAGAAATTGAGGGGAAGGGAAGATAGAGATGGAGAGAGACAGAGAGACACCTGTAGCCCTGCTTCACCACTAGTGAAGGTTTCCCCCTGCAGGTGGGGAACAGGGGCTTGAACCCAGGTCCTTGCACACTGTGGTGTGTATGCTTAACCAGGTGCGCCACCACCTGCCCCTCAATGTTCTGCTCTTATCCTTACTTTCATGCAGCTGTTTATTTTCAAACTATAACTGAAAGATGGGAAATGGGTTTTATTAATTTCTGAACCATTTTAATGCATACTTAAGACTTTCTGGAAGTCGGGCGGTAACACAGCGGGTTAAGCGCATGTGGCACAAAGCACAAGGACCAGCATAAGGATCCCGGTTTGAGCCCCCGGCTCCCACCTGCAGGGGAGTCGCTTCACAAGTGGTGAAGCAGGTCTGTAGGTGTCTGTCTTTCTCTCCTCCTCTCTGTCTTCCCCTCCTCTCTCCATTTCTCTCTCTCCTATCCAACAATGACAAAGACAATAACTACAACAATATAAAACAATGGTAACAAAGGGAATCAATAATAATAATAATAAATCTAAAAAAATATTTTGTAATTTGGCAAATATACAAATATTGGTACTGTCTTTTAAAATTTATTTTTAACTGAAATGTTACTACATTGCATTATAACATTATATAGGTTTGGGCAGGAGAGACAGCATAGTATTTATGCAAAAAGACTTTCATGTCTGAAGCACTGAGGTCCCAGGTTCAATCCACAGCACCACCTTAAGCCAGAGATGATCAATCCTCTGTTCTCTCTGTTTTGTTCTCTATGTATCTCTCTCATTTAAATAAATAAATAAATAAAATATTAAAACTATTATACAGATTTCATATGTGTATCACCAAAATCAAATGTGTACTTCCTTGTCTTTCCTAAACCCCACCCCTCACCCCAGCTTGGTTCCCCAGCATTTGCCTTTTCTTCTGGAAAACTAGTTGGTTTTGTAGTGCATATTTGTATTATGTTGTATTTAGTTCATCCGTTCTTTTTTGTTTTCTTTATATACCGCATGTGATTGAAATCTTGTGGCTTAACATTGGTTCTTTTTTTTTTTTTTTCCTCCAGGGTTATTACTGGGGCTTGATACCTGCACTATGAATCCACTGCTCCTGTGGCTACTTTTTTTAATTTGTTTTTGGATATGACAGAGAGAAATTATGAGTTGTGGGGAAGATAGAGAGGGAAAGAGAAAGATACCTCCAGATCTGCTTCACTGCTTGTAAAGCAACCAAATACCCTTCTTCTTCTAGCGTTTGCCCTTCTTCCGTAGCCAGTCAACAGGTCAGGTTGAAAGCTGTCAGGAGCTGCTTGTTACTGGCTTTGAAAGTGACTGGGATCCATGTGGATTCAGTCGGCTAGGAAGGATCGTCAAGTTTCCACAATGAATGGGTACTCACGGGATGCACCACGAGAAGGTCGATCCAATGCATCCCAAATCCCCTGCAGGTGGGGAGCTGGGGCCTCAAACTGGGATCTTTGTGTGGATCCTTGCACTTGGTACTATATGTACTTAACCCCTTGTGCCACTGTCTGGCGCCAGCACTGGTTCTCTTCAAGGTGAGTTATTTTGGGAGTTCCATAGCACTTCACTAGCCCATATATAAAACCCCAAAGGTAGTCCCTTCCATGGCTGCTTATTAATGCCCATATTTACCCCAATGCTCAGTCACCCTGGTTATGCATACATCCACTTGGGTCTGGTAGATTCCAAGAAGAGACAAAGATGACTTGTGTAAAACTCACCTAGACTGGAACAAGTTTTGTAGTGATGTTCACTCTCAACGGGTCCTTCCATTCTTCTCCTTCTCTCCCTTTTTGTCCCTCTCCCCCTCTAATGACATCTTATCTTTTTATCTTTAGCATTCTTCAGATGTCTAACATAGTGCAATTTGTCTTTTAAATGCTAGCTCCATAAATTGTTCCTTCAAGACTTGATCTAAAAGAGAAATTACTGATGACATTCTCTAAAGAAATATTTTGTATAATCACTATTTTATGTTAATATAAATAACAGTATTTAATACATTGTGGAATGGTAGTTTTATTATGTATTGTTTATTTAATTAACATAACTACAAGAAAGGGCTCATTTAATTCAATAAACATGAATCAAGCATGACCATCCTACCCATTTTACAAATGTGCAAACGAAAACTGCATATTTGAGTAAACTTATGAAGGTATTGAGGTAATAAAGTGACAGGATGGGTGGCAAAATCTCTAACTAGAAAGCCTTGAGTTTTTGTCCATTAACACTACTGTTTCCTGCCTCACTGTATCTATCAGTAATCATTATAATTACAATTCTTTCCTATTACAGAAAATACAGACAAATAATAAGAATCTACTTTTTAAATTTTATTTATTTATTTCCCTTTTGTTGCCCTTGTTATCTTTTTATTGTCGTAGTTATTATTGTTGTTGTTATTGGTGTCGTCGTTGTTAGATAGGACAGAGAGAAATGGAGAGAGGAGGGGAAGATAGAGAGGGGGAAAGAAAGACAGACATCTGCAGACCTGCTTCATCACCTGTGAAGTGACTCCCCTGCAGGTGGGGAGCTGGGGTCTCGAACCTGGATCCTTACGCGGGTCCTTGCACTTTGTGCCACGTGCGCTTAACCTGCTGCAATACCGCTGACTCCCAAGAATCTACTTTTAAAATAGATATTCTGAGTTAAATCCTCTGGCTCCCATCTACAGAGAGAAAGATTCACAAGCTGTGAAGCAATACCCTCCCTTATTTCTTGATTTCTCTCTGTATAACAAATAAATAAAATGTAAAAATTTTGCTAAAAGCATTTAAGTTTGTCTCATTTAATCAGTCTGAAATGAGACTGAGTACAGTGGTCCTGAGATAATGGCATATTTGGAGTTATTATCAGCTCTCTAACCAGTCAAGTTGATAGTGGGGCATTAGATTAGAATGGTGGTCATGGAAACATGGAAAATGGCAGTACAGTGGCTCAGCTTTAAGCATCTCATCTCCTGTCATCCTCCTCACTTCAGTCTCACTCCCACTCTCAGCTGGCATACAGTATGTTAGTGTTTTTGTCTATCTGTACTTTATTGTTCACTTAGTAGTACAGTTTAATTAATGATTTAATGTTGCCAGGCTTTTCACCGGAGCTCAGTAACTCCACTGCTTTTAATGTACTTTCTTTTCCAACAGAGACATAGAGAAACAGAGGGTTGGGAGGAGAGATAGAGAGACACCAGATGCATTATTCTTCCTGTAAATCTTACCCACAGGGATGAGTGGAGGCTTAAACACAAGTCCTTCCACACAATAATGTGGTTTTTTTTACCCTGTGTGCCAACATCCAGCCCTCACAGTACAGTTAATTTATTTTATTGGAGTACAACATATAGTACAACACTGAGTAAACATTTTAAATATATAAATGCCAGTCCCTATTCAGGCGCCAGATGTCGGGCTGAGACGCGGAGGAGAGAGAGGAGAGATCCGGAGCGGAGAAGGAACACAATTCTTTATTTGCACAGGCACCTCAGAGTTGGGTGAGAGCGCAGTGGTTCGGGCCACGTGGAGCTAGCCCCTGGCATATAAACATTTTATAAATGATGCAAAGTGACATTTACTTCTCTAATGTTCTTGACAAACCTACTACCAGTCAAATGCATGATACATTTTAAAAAAACCAGAAAGAAACAGCTCCTGTTTTATTAAGAAGTGTGCATACCAGAGGTCAGTCTCAGGAAAAAAAAAAACTAGTATAGTCATGGGAATATAACTAAAATAGACCTAGTAGCTATCTTCAAAATGGAGACCCCAAATTTTAATCTGCAATATTCCAGCCTTTAGGTTCATGATTACTGAACAATTTGTTTGGCTTTATATGTTAAATCTTTTTTCAGACACCAGGTTTCAGAAGCTAACATGATGCCAACTGGACTTCCATGGGCAGAGATCCCCACCAATGTGTCCTGGAGCCCCACCCCACTAGGGAAAGAGAGAGACAGGCTGGGAGTATGGTTTGACATGCCAACACCCAATGCCTCTTATCCTATGGTTTTTGTCAGTGTTTCCTTTTTAAAAAGTTTTTATTTATAAAAAGGAAACACTGACAAAAACCATAATGTAAGAGGAGTACAACTCCACACAATTCCCACCACCAGAACTCTATATCTATATTATCCCTCTGGGAGTATGGACCTAGGTTCATTATGAGGTGCAGAAGGTGGAAGGTCTGCTTCTGTAATTACTTCCCCACTGAAAATGGGTATTGGCAGGTTGACCCATACTCCTAGCCTGTCTCTCTCTTTTCTAGTGAGGCAGGGCACTGGGGAAGCAGGGCTCCAGGACACATTGGTGGGGTGGTCTGCCTAGGGAAGTCTGGTTGGCATCGTGGTAGCATCTGGAACCTGGTGGCATCAATAGTCAGAAATCCTTCCCTCTCCCGAGAATCCAAGGTTAAGAGCTGCTTTTTCTGGAGCTCACACCAGGTTTTGTCTCCAATTCATCTTGGCTCTTCCCCACCCCACTGCCCCAGTGTTTCCTCTCTCTCTCTCTCTCTATATATATATATATGTTTTTTTTTTAATATGTGTCTATTGACCAGGTTTCAGTGATCATTTTAGGACTATCCCATTAGTTCTAATTTATATTTGAAAAACTAATGCTTAATGAGTGATGCAATAGTTTGTTGATGTTTTGACAGTTTCTTGATAGTAAATCCAAATCTGGGAATCTGAATTTTTTATTGCACAGCTACTTATAACTATTCCAGACTACTTCCATCCAGAATGCTGAAAACTTACTAATTTAGGATAGTAGATAAAGCTAGACCTTTTATCATACCTAAGAAAATTTAAGACTCTATTAAGATGTAGTGAATATAACAGTTTTATTTCAAGTTTTAGTTCAATTACATAAAAGTTGGTTATATAAGAAACAAAGATCTTTATTGGGCTTCTGAGGACAAGGTGAAAAGTATATATCAATGTATCATCTATATGTGTGTGCCTACATGATTAAATGCTTTAATAAGTTTTATAATAATCATTATTGTAACACATGGCATTATCCTATATCATATGACAAAACATTCTGCTAGAATGTTTTATGTTATTGCAGTTAACTCTTCCAGAACAACAGGACATTGTGTTAACAGGCAAATTAGAATTGTATTAATTGTTCTGTGATTGTCTGTATGTTGCACAGTAACTAGTATTAGGTAAAAGTTATATTCACTTTGCTACTATAAAACTTTGGAAAATATAGTTGTTATACAGACTATACCCATGTAGTACATGCCATTAGTTGCCCACTTGACAAGCAATTACTCCTTACTCCTTGCCAAAAGGAAGGTTTATGAGTCAGAAACCAAGTGAACAAAAATCTGGGTGACAAGCATGGAAAGGCATGGACCCCATTTCTCTCTCTGGTCCTATCATTTTTATGCCAAACATTACGACAGATTCCAAGACAATACCAGCTGTTCTACTTAACAAAAGTTACATTTCTGTCTCTTTATTATAGACACCTGCCCATAGGTTCATAGCTTTTCTTTAGCAAGAGAAAAGTCAAGAACACTGTAGCAAGTTGCAAGGAAAGCAGTGTATTGGGAACTGGAAGACCTGGGATCCTCTGTCCTAGCATCTCACTAATTAACCTCTCACTAATTAGAAATGCCATTTTTAATTACAGTCATTTTCCTCTTTAAATGTGGTGAAAGCTAACTCTGTTAGGCTCTGGGGTTCCATTCTGTTATAACAGCTGTAAATTAGCTAAGTGGCCTCTTCTGATGCCCCCAGAGGGATGCTATCTCTGGGGAACAACAATGTCAAACACTAAGCTCAACATCATGGGAAGGAGCACATGTTTTCAGGAAGTGTCTTAATAAAATTATCTGAAACGATGAGAGCATCTTGTTCAGAATCTCCTATGATGTTGTCGTTGTTAGGACAGAGAGAAATGGAGAGAGGAGGGGAAGACAGGGAGAGAGAAAAATAGACACCTGCAGACCTGCTTCACTGCCTGTGAAGCAACGCCCCTGCAGGTGGGGAGCTGGGGCTCGAACCAGGTTCCTTAAGTGGGTCCTTATGCTTCGCGCCACGTGTGCTTAACCCGCTGTGCTACTGCCCGACCCTCAACATTTATCTTTTACAGATAAAACCCCCAAATTCTTCAACCTCGATGGACTTTAATTTACTCCAGTCTCTGAGGGAGAAAGGTCCCCTTTCCTAGCTTAACCCAGTCAATTTCTACTTATTTTTTGTGTCCTGTCCCCCAAATTATTAATTTTTTGTTCTTGCATATTTCATAACATCTGCAGGGGAGGGGGTCACAAGTTAAAATCTTTCTACTTGTCTATTTGGTTATTTTTGCTTTTCCTTTTTAATTAATTCATTTTTATTTATTATTAGATAGAGACAAAGAAAAATGGAGGAGGGAGGGGACGGTAGAGAAGGAGAGAGACAAGAAACACCTGCAGCACTGCTAACCACTTGTGAAGCTTTCTCCTGCAGGTGGGGACCAGGGGCTTGAATCTGGGTCCTTACTGTAATGTGTGTGTTTAACTATATGTGTAACCACCTGGCCCCCTATATTTGTTTTCTAATTCAGTGATAGCTCCACAAAGACAGAGATAAAATCAGTGTTCCTCTACCATTTTATATGCAAGATTGTGGCTTTTAACCACATCTAGTTAAGGCTTAACAAATAATGTGAATGGATCAGTGAACTAGCAATCAGGATATCAACTCCACTGCCATGCCCATCATCTGCCATTAGTATTTAAGGCAAAAAAAGGCATTAGAGCTTGGCTGTCCACTAATTGGAGACTGCCTCTTTCATATAAACACTTGTTTATATGTGTTTCCAAGGATTTCATTTCTTTAAGATTATTGAGGGTCTTCAGATTTTTTACAGTGTTTTCTTTATCCTCCTTAAAATATTGTTTAAATGGTTTGAGAAATATATTATTTTTTTCTTTACATTGATGGGTTGTAATGATAATTTTAACATAAAGAATGATTTTATTAGAAAACCAGACTAAACATCATCTTCCTCCACTGTACTATAAACATTGTAGTCCTCAGGATACACACACACACACACACACACACACACACAGTCATTGCCAGTGCCATTCACCACTATTAAACAACTTTTTCCAGATACAGAAAAACATAGGATGAGAAGGAACAATACAACAACACAAAATATTTTTCTAGTGTGGTGGGAGCCTGACTCAAACCTGGGTTGTGTGCATGACAAAGCAGGTGTACTTTTCAGCTGAGCTATGTTGCTGGTCATGGCAAGTTGGTATTTTAAGATCATTTCTCCTAATATACAAATATTTTAAACAAGTGATAATAGGCTTAACATTCAATAAATTGATATATACATATTTAGTTTTTCTGCAAGTCCCATTTCCTGCAGAGAAAGAAACAAGCTAGAAACTGATATATAGGAACCATCATTGTGCTGGGAGGAATGAATAGTCTATCCTTACATTTTAATTCATGGAATTTGTGAATATGTCATACTACATGATGGGCATAATGGGGACAGAGATGGCATGGGGACTTGAATACAGATCCACTGTCTTGATACCATGAGGGAATTGTATGTGATAATTATTATTCTTTAAAAGTGGGAGAGGCAGAAGAGTAAATGTCAAAGTAATGCAATGATAGAGGGAAAGATTGTGTGACTTTGAAGATAAGACTGGGCCCTGAGCTAAGAGAGCTAGGCATCTTCTGGAATCTGGAAAAATAAAATAAAATATAAAATAAAATAAAACTTTCTTCTGGAGCTTACATTTAAAAAAAAATGTTGCCCACTCAATCTTACCTCAAGACCATTTTCATCCTTCTGATGTCCAGAACAGCAATAGAATAAGTTTTTATAGCTTAAAACCACTAAATTTGTGACATTTTGTTACAAAAGCATTAGGTAACTAATAAAATCACCATCAACATCAGCAGCAACAGTTAATAATCTCTCTCCTTCCTGACATAAACTCACATGTATTTCTAAATCCACATTGATAAGCAGGTAGCCAAAAGGCAAAAGGTACAAATACTAGGAAAAGACACACCGAAATTATAGTATGGAGTGGAAAAACATTCCTTTGGTGTAAGGAACAGGCTTGATTTAGAGTGAACTAATTCTACTCTGAACTGATTCCTCTTAAACCTTATCCTACATCACTGTCAGGAATGTGTTAATTGTAGTGCTAATTTCGTGGGGGGGAATCACTTTCCCATTAACATTCTCATTTCTTTTACCACAAGGGGCTTTCTTTCACCTTTGAGGCAAGACTCAGCTGCAGAAACCTGCCCTTCATACTGGAGATGTCATGGTCAGCAGAAGGGAGACTCTATTAGGTAGACACATCTGCTTTCCAGGTGTGTCTGTAAATGCTACATTTGGTTCCTTGATGCAAAGTTATATGTGCCATCAGTGAATAAATAGACCGGAGCGAATTACAAAAAAGCAAAACAAACAAACAAACAAAAACCCACCAAAACTGATCCTACCTTCATGTCAGTCTCATATTAGAAAAGACAAAATAATAATAGAGAGGACTTTACACAGTTCAACCTTATTAAACAATTGCATGCCTTGTTATCTGCAGTTTTAGACAGGATTCAAAGTTTGAAGGGCATAATGGCTAGAATATTTATGTATTTTTAATCATATTTTCTTTCCAACTATTTTTTCTGTGTAAATTTATATTTGATTAAAATGTTTTTTTTTTCTAAATCATTCATTAAGATAGCACTCATTGTGACTTTTCTTTGTCAATAAATTATTGTCTAGTTGGGGAGACAGCATAATGGTTATGTAGAAAGACTTTCATGCCGGAGACATCAAAGGTCCCATGTTCAAACTCCAGCATTACAAGAAGCTAGAGATTAGCGGAGTTCTGGTTAGAAAACTTTATACTAATAAACAATAAATATTGTCTGATCAAAATCATAAGGTAGTAGTCACTAAAAAGAAACATATTCCACAGTCCTATAATTCTGACTTGTGGCTTATTTTTCTATATTTTCTTGTATTACATGCACATACTCCTCAGAGTTAATACAATTTTACTGAAGCAGCAGTTTAAAATATTTTCCTTTTTAAAAGTTTAATTATTTAAAAAACTTTAAACATAAAGAAGAGTTGAGTGGATGTTACCGTGATCTTAGAACCATGAATTCTACTATCAATATTTTGTGTATTTGTTTCATAACACATCTATATACCTATCCACCATAGTCAAATATATACCTTTTACTCTTCATTTTGTGAATGCTTTTCTACAAAGTTTCAGCTTCTGAGGCCTGGTGGTGGCATGTCTGGTTAAGGAATCCTCCTACACTACTGGTGGGAATGTAAATTGGTCCAAACCCTGTGGAGAACAGTCTGGAGAACTCTCGGAAGGCTAGAAATAGACCTACTTTATGATCTTGCAATTCCTCTCTTGGTAATATATCCTAAGGAACCCAACACATCCATACAAAAAGATTTGTGTATACCTATGTTCATAGCAGCACAATTTGTAATAGCCAAAACCTGGAAGCAACCCAGGTGTCCAACAACAGATGAGCGGCTGAGCAAGTTGTGGTATATATACAGAATGGAATATTACTCAGCTATTAAAAATGGTGATTTCACCATTGTCAGCCCATCTTGGATGGAGCTTGAAGAAATCATATTAAGTGAAATAAGTCAGAAACAGAAAGATGAATATGGGATGATCTCATTTACAGGCAGAAGCTGAAAAAAAAGACCAGAAGAGAAAACAAAGCGGAACTTGGACTGGCGTTGGTGTATTGAACCAAAGTCAAAGACTTTGGGGTGGGTGCAGGGGAGAGTACGGGTCCTAGAAAAGGATGACAGAGGACCTAGTGGGGGTTGTATTGTTATGTGAAATACTGAGAAATTTTATGCATGTACAAACTTTTATATTTACTGTCAACTGTAAAACATTAATCCCCAAATAAAGAAAAAAAATAAAGCTTAGAAATGTAAAAGAAGGAACAGGTACAAGTAGGAACCAGAATTCATTGTGCTTAAAGGAATCTGTTTTTCTGCAAAGAAAAAAAAAGGCAATAAAACTCAAAATAACCAAAAAAGTAGAAGTACATTTTTAACAATTTTAAATGCTATTGGAAGCTTAGTTTCTAAAGCAAGAAGAGGGACAAGATATGGGGGATAGAAAGCTTGAGAGAGGGGCAGGTGGTGGTGCACCTGGTTAAGCTCAAACATTACAGTGTGCAAGGACCCAGGTTCAAGCCTCTGGTACCCACCTGCAAGGGAAAGCTTCATGAGTGTGAAGCAGGGCTACAGGTGTCTCTCTACCCCCCACCCAATTTCTCTCTGTCTCTATCCAGTAATAAATAAATAAATATATGTTTTAAAAAATAAAGAAAGCTTAAGTTAAAGCATAACTCAGTCAAAGATGTTTTCATATTTACAACTAAATGGAAAGTATACATGCCTTGGAATTTTGGAAATGTCCTACTATCTTAAAACTATAGTTATTGCTCATATATTTTTCTGAAATTTTCATTATTATTATTATAACTCTGGTAAAAGAATATATATATATATATATATATATATATATATATATATATATATATATATATATTCCAGACTCAAACCAGGGTCCTGCACATAGCAAAGCAGTACACTATACAAGCAAGCAATTTCACTGGCCCTAGATCATAAAATTCAAAATTAATGACTCAGTAATTTCTTCTTCAAAAGAGCACTTTCGTCTATTAGTTCTTACAAAATCCGTATAAACTCTGTCTGTAGAATTCATCAGGGTGACATGATCACTGAGTGCTATTTTTCCTGAGGCAAAAATGCTGCTGGAAAATTGAAAGTAACACTCTATAATGCAAATATCATTGAAAGGAAGTATGACTAGATCATGAATCAAGCCCCAGGCCTTCTACTTATTTGTATGGATTTAGTCAAGTTACATAAACTTTCTGTACTTTATTTCTCATCTGGAAAACTGAAGGCTGAAATAATATCTTCTGAGCAGGCATTCGTGGAAAAAAAAATTGCACACATGTTTTAGGTAGTACCAGTTCTTTCTTTCATTTCAATGACAATTACAAACTGATGGGATGACTACCAGAGTAAAGGCACTACCTACAGGGATGAGAAAGGAAAGAAACAGCAGGACTCTATAGCTTCAGTATAACAAACAACAAATTGTGTGGTTGCTATCTTTCAAAGTTAGTACATATTGAGTGAATTCATATATAATAGCAGATTTTGAGACTCTCTGGGTAGTTCTACAACTACAGTATAATCCAAATAATGCTTAACTGGCACCAAGATCAATAGACCTATGGGAAACTTAAGCCTGAATTTTTAGGAACAAAATAATATCACTTAGCAGAGCTTTGGATCAACTTATACATGTCTAAGACATGGCTTGGCTCTACTGATGCCCAAATACAAATATATATGCTAACAGTTCATACAAACAGTATGTTTTATTAGACTTAATTTCAGGATTTCAGGGCAGATCTACAGTTCAGTTTATTTCATTTATTTTTTATCTTTTCTTTCTTTCTTTCTTTCTTTCTTTCTTTCTTTCTTTCCTCCTATCTCTCTCTCTCTCTTTTTTTTTTAGCAGAGCATTGCTCAGCTCTAGTTTATGGTGGTGTGGGGGCTTGAACTTGGGACTTTGGAGCCTTAGGCATAAGAGGATGTTTGCATAACCATTATGTTATCTACCCCACCCTATTTCATTCTCCACACAAACTTTTTTACTTTATGACCATCTTTGAGACCAAGTGGGCATGTTTTAGAAGACGAACTACACAGAGCATAAGTGGAGTAGTTTTAATAGTCTTCTCTTAGCATTTTTCCTTTAGAAGAAGGACACTGCTTTTACCCTCATTGTTTCTGATGACAAAATAAAACAAAGTTTAGATGACTTGACTAAGCTAATATAAATAGTTAGCTATCCAGAGAGAATCATGGTAAGAGCTAGGTATGAATATATATGAAGGAGAAGCTAATTATGAAGCTGCCTCGAAGATACACTCCCTCAGCACCCAGACTATTCTCAGTGGGCAACCAGATTTTGACCAGATTCTGAATGAACTACTTATGTAACTAAAACAAATGCATACCTGGCTCAAGGCATCCTCTGTAATACTAGTTGCAGGAAGTGACTGGGAGGAAGTTGCACAACCACTGCCATGGCTCAACACAACCAGAGACATGTAGAGTAAACCAGAGTGGTTTCATTTATGGAAATTCTAAGGGCAAAAGACAGTGGAGATATTTTGTCCTTAGGACCAGAGAAATGGAAGAGAAGTAGAGGTAGGAAAGGAGGTCTGGTTTCCCTGTTATAGTCTTTCACTTTGCAGTAATGTGTACAAACTCCATAGGAACCAGAGTTTCCTGGTGTGCTCTCCAGTGGTGAGAAACTTAAAAGCACTGAACAGGATAATTCTCTTTTCCTTTCTTACTCTGCATTTACTTGTCCAAAGCTTTTTTTAAACATCAGAAAGGAGTCTCTAACTTCTTTTCAACTATCTTTGCTAAACATCTTGTGGGTTAAGACTGTCTTCCCTAACAGAAAGATTGCAATATTTCTCAATCTTTGAAAAAATACCCTCTCTACTTGACTTCCCATACCAACCTTTTTCAAACATTTCAAAACTTCTATGAACAAGAAAAGTGTTTCTGTGTGGAGAGGAGTTCATTTTGCACTACCCACATATCACTTCCATAGATATATCTTGGAATAAATCAAGAGGAATGTTCGTTAATTCCTGAGAAAATAAATGTAAGACTATCAACATATTTTCTGACCCTTTTCTATGGAAATAATATTTTCCTCAGGATTTAGTTCCTGATTTTGCATTCTTTCTGCATTCTATTTTATTTATGTATTTATTTATTTATTTATTTTCCCTTTTTTTGTCCTTGTTGTTTTTCATTGTTGTTGAAACAATAAAAATGGTTGCCTCTCCTGGGAACTAAACACTAGTGACTCCACTAGCCAGTAGCCCATAAACTCTTAAGACTTTCCTCAACAGTCATAGTGAGTGGCAGATAATTGCTTATTTTGTCATACTTAAAATATAACATACCATACCACCATAATAAAGCTCTGGTTGTTTGAACCCACTCCCAGCCAAGTCCTTTATGCACCTTAGCAAAACTCCCCCCCTTTTCAATTTACAAGTTTGGCCCAAAATAAAGTGATCATCTTATTAATACAGAACCCAAATTTAGAAAAAACAATGTAGGTAGAGCAATCTTAGATTTCAGTGAATATTTTTTAATGGAAACATTTAAATAAAGTATAAAGTAACTGCAATTATTTGGGGGATATAACCAACTAAGTCCACAATATTGGACAAGTTTTTCCTCTTTTATCTTGTTAGTACTTTTTATTTGTTTGACCTAGAAATGTAATTGTAATATGCTTAGCTTTAGATGCAGGAAATGCTAAGTTCTCTAAAATTATTTAATCTCTTAGGATATAACAATTACCACAAATTTCATTTGGTTGTTAGAAATGCTGATTACTATAATTTATGATAAAACATTCAGTAAATTACTTAGTGATTGGGATAGTTAAAGAAAAGTAACGATTTTTCACAAAATATTTTTTATTCAATCACAAGAAATACCTGCTATTTGTAAATAGGAATACTATGTAAAATGTTATTTAAAGTGAGGGCAAAGTTCAGAAATGGCTTTTTGGGGAAAGAATATCTGTTTGCAGTTGGGGATATAATCTAAATAATATCCTTTGCTCATTTTTCAGGGTATAATGTAATTCCAAAATATATATCCATTTGAGCAGGTTTTCAGATTAATGAAGCTGTTCCTGGTAGGGAGTTGAAAATTTTCCATTATTATTATTTGGAGGCAGGGAGTTGGGAAGTGAGTAGGAATTATCAGTGAACAAACTACTCATAAAGTGTAACTATGATATTCCATTAAATGTTGAACACAGTATAAATGGGGAAACTGCCAAAGTATCATGCTTTTTTTAAAAGATAAATTCTTTTATTTTTTAATTTTTATTTATAAAAAGGAAACAGTGACAAAAACCATAGGATAAGAGCGGTACAATGTCACACAGTTCCCACCACCAGAACTCCTGATGAAGAGACCACCATCCCTTCCCTTGATAGCTTTCCTATTCTTTAGCCCTCAGTGAGTATAGACTCAGGGTCATTATGGGGTTTTGAAGGTGGAAGGTCTGGCTTTTGCAATTGCTTCCCCGCTGAACATGGGTATTGGTAGGCAAATTCATACTCTTAGGTTGTCTCTCTCTTTCCCTAGTGGGGCGGGTCTCTGGGGAAGCAAAGCTCCAGGACACATTGGTGGGGTTATCTGTCCAGGGAAGTCTGGTTGGCATCATGGTAGCATCTGGAATCTGATGGCTGACAAAAGAGTTAACATACAGAACCAAACAAATTGTTGACTAATCATGAACCTAAAGACTGGAATAGTTCAGATGATGAGTTGGGGGTCTCCATTTTGCAGATAGTTAGTAGGCCTATTTTAGCTATATTCCAAAGGGCCTATATAATTTATATTATATCATCACTTTCTTCTAAGAGTGTTGAACTTGTGATTTGCACCTACCCATTGGAGAGTATTGCAAAGGTTAAAATATTTTGTAAGTATAATTAAGGTTTTAATTTGATTAAAAGGTAAATTATTCTAGGTGTTTCTGATCTCGTCAGGTGGATACCTTAAAGAGCAATTTCCCTGCATGAACCCAAATGTTCTAAAAGGCACTGTGACACATTGGGTGGAAGGAACTGCAAGTAATCTTAAAAAGAGAATGATGTCTGGCTAATGAGCTGCAAGAGAAGGAGACCTTCTGTACTAATACAGAAAGGAACACAGCTCTAATAACTTGGAGTTTCTAAAAAGGAAGGATACAGCATGTTGATATTATCAGTTATAATATTTTAAGACCTTATGAAATATATCTGAGTCATTGCAGACTCACAAACCAAGAAGAGTAAATAATCATAAATGTGCCTTACTCTAAGCACTTGAGCTTTTAGTAAACTATTAAGTAGCAATAGATAACACATGCAGATTTAATATCATCTGTATCAGGTACCACCAAATTTCTTTAAAGGAAGAGAACAAAAGCCACAACAATTTATCTGGAACCAAAAAACACCTAGTATTGACAACGAAATCTTGAGAATAAAAGAACAAGACTGGAGGCATTACATATCTCAAATTATACTGCAAATAAGTCTACTGTAATCAAAACTGCTTGTTACTGGAACCAGTACAGACACACAGACCAGTGGAGTAGAACTGAAAGCCCAGAAATAAGCCCCTAAAACTATTAACAAACAATTTTTGAGAAGGGTGATTAAAACATTATGGGGAAAGGAGATTCTTTTGAATATATAATGCTGTGAAAATATGTTTGAAACATGCAGAGGAGTAAAACTGGATTACCACATATTATCATGCACAAAAACAAACCACCAAAGGGTCATAAGCATGGTCATTAGAAATTGTCAAATACATGGAAGAAAGCATTGGCAGAATACTTCATAATCTATACTTTGGAAATGTCTTCAATGCTCAAATCCAATGGCACGGAGAAAAAATGAGTGACTGCACATAGCTTGAACTGTTTTTCAAAAATAATTTTATTCAGGATTAATATTTTATAATATAGTCTTTAATCCATGGGCACAACTTCTCATGTCCCCTTGATAGGTGTCTAGGAGATACAACAGGATCCCAGTGTCCCTTCATCTTGTCCCTATCCCTCCTTCCTCAGTCTTTTGCTCTGGTGCAATATGCCACACCCAGTCCAAGTTTCACCTCATGCTTTCCACTTACTGTTCTTTGTTCTTAAATTCCACCTATATGTAATTATGTCATAATGTGTTATTAGTCTTTCTCTTTTTAGGTGGTCTTCCTCAACATGATGCCTTTGAGTTCTGACCCTGATATTACAAAGAAAATGGCCTCATCATTTTTAACAGCTGCATATGCTTTACTTTTATCTTAATGAGAGAGAATAAAAGATACAGAGAGACCAGAATACTTCTCATCTCTGCATTAAGGTATTTCAGGGGATTAAAACTGAGAGCTTTTGCATGAGTTTTTTTTTTTTACATACCCATTATACTATCTATTTAACCCTGGCTTGAACACATAATCCTCAAGAAAAAAAAATGAAAAACAAAGATAGCCTTCTTGCAGAGCATGAAACATTCTCTCACCCTCCACTATGATGTTCCTAAGAATACATTTTTCTGTTCTCATTATCCTGAGATCTTTGCAGTCTTTATATATACCAATCTTTTAGAACTCAAACATTGCTAATGTGTTACATTTTTTTAAATTCAGAAATTACCTTTCCAATTGTGTTAAACCTTCAGTATTTAACTTTTGGATGTAAATGTTTACTGCTACATCCTAAGATGCTTTTCTTCATTTTGACATATATTGCCAGGTCCCAGGGCTTCATATGTGCATTTCCTACTGAGAAATCTCTGAGAACTAATTTTACTTTTCATGAGACAGAAATGACACACAAACACACTCAGAGACCAATGCACATTCTACTCCATGAAGTTCTACTTTCTTTTTGAATTTCATGTGTTTTATGGAAATAAAGCTTAGGATTCATACATGTAACTCATGTGTCGTTCTACTGATAAAACACCATCCTGATCCTCACTTACAATGTTATTTTCAGGGACTGAATGGCAGCACATCTGATTACGTGCACATGTAACCATACACAAGGACCCAGGTTCAAGCCCCTGGACCCTATCTGCTGGGGGAAAGCTTCATGAATGGTGAATCAATGCTGCAGGTGTCTCTCTTTCTTCCTTTATCTCCCACACTATCTCAATTTCTCTCTGGTTCTTTCAAATAAATTAAGGTTTTTTTTTTTAATTTTTAAAAGATTTATGTATTTTATTATTTATTTAGGATAAAGGAAAGAGGAATGTAATAGAAAATAGAACACGATCACTTTTGAGCTCTGGCATGAGGTAGTGCTGGGATTTCAAAGCTTTAGTCTATGGGCACCCAGACACACAAGTTGGTGTTCTAACAGGATGGTCTATCTCTCTTGCCAGTATGAATATCTTAATGTACTTCTCTTTTCAGTTCTGAGTTCCCAAGGGTGGTAGGGAGTGAACTCTGCTTTTGTTTTAAATAATGAGAAAATAACTTTACCCAGTAATAATACCACTTATCACTGGTGAATAGATCATGTGTAGAAGTTAATATTAATCAAGAAATTTTATAGGATTTTAGTTCTATAAAATAAATATTAATTGTATAATAAAATTCTTATCAGGGGTAGAAGTGGAGGCACATCTACTTAAGTTCATCTATCACCATGAGAAAGGACCCGGGTTTAAGCTTCCACTCCTTCTACACAGGGGAGTGAAAGCTTGCCACTTCACAAGTGGCAAAGTAGGTCTGCAGGTGTACAGGCATCTTTCACTTCCTCTCTCAATCCCTGCCTCCTCTCTCAATTTCTTTCTGCCCTATGTAATAAAAATTAGAAAGAAAGAAAAAAAAAGGGAAAAAAGGGCTGCCAAGAGTGGTGGATTTCTAGTGCCCATACAGAACCCCAACAATAGTTCTGATGGAAAAAAAATTCTTGGGGGTGGGGCTGGGTGGTGGCTCACTAAGTTTAGCACACTTGGTATGAATCACAAGAACTGGCACAAGGATTGCCATTCGGGCCACTGCTTCCCTACCTTCAGGGGGTTGCTTCACAAGTGGTGAAGCAGGTCTGCAGGTGTCTATCTCTCCCCCTCTCTATCTTCCCCATCTCTTTCAGTTTCTCTCTGTCCTATTTAACAACAACAAAATAGACAAAACGGCCAAAGGAGTAGTAGATTTGCAGTGGAGGCACTGAACCCCAGTGATAACCCTGGAGGGGAAAAAAAAACTTATCTAAAATTGGGCATCTAGATTCTAAGTCATATGTGAATATGCCCCTGAATAATTGTAACATAAACATAAACTGGTGAACCTATAACATTAAAGTTAATTCATTCTATAAATATTTATCTAGCAAGTTTTATTTGTAAGGCAATCTAAAAGGTATGATTAGGGCTATTCAGCTTAATTTGAATTGGTTATGGTCTCTGGGAAAATCATAAGTAATAAAGGGAATTTAATTTTGAAACATTAACATTGACTAATGAAAAATATCATGGGAAAAATTAAAGATGTGACATTTGAATGGAAAAGAAGATCATTTTTTGTAAGATTACATGTGACATAGAATTCAATTAATGGGTAGGATTTTATCATATGGAAATGTTTATTAAGGCTGAGATTACCTTCTGTAAATGGACTGTTGCTAAATAGAACATGATGTGTATATGTTTGGGGTAATGAAAATTATTTGTATACTACCCACCTTGAAAATAGTCCAGAATGAAGAAAGAAAGGCAATCGAGAATTGTATAAAATCTTACTCTTACATACAGGGATTTAGATATTATTTATTAAGAGTAAACACTAAATTTATTTGAGAAATGAAGTTCAGGTTCCTTACATATCTCAGGATAATGAATCTCAATCTTTAACAGGCATTACAATAAAATATGTTACTAATCATGCAGGATTTAGTCCCTATCCCCAAATATTCTGACTTATGAAGTCCAAAGTACAATGTATATATAAGTACAAATAATATCCACTCAAAGCAGGGTGAGCATTGGTGGATCATTTGTGGTTCAGGCCAGGGAAACTTAAAGAATGAGTGTGTTGTTTTTGTGTCCTTTATGATGACAGAACTATTTTCAAAAAATTACTATACATAGTATCTCATTTAGAATTCCTCTAAAATCAAAGGCGAGGATTTGGAGTTAGCAATTCATTATGAGAAGCCACAGTGATGGAGCAGATGGATACAGGGATGGAGAGAAAGTGTAGTTAAACTGATTCATGCTGTGGGCAGATTAATCCCACTGGGAACTTTCAACTTGGCCTCTTTAGGACAATAATTCTGATGGATGTTTGATAAAATTTTATGTGCTGCCATTTTTAATACCACTATGAATATTGTGTTCTTAGCAAGAAGTAAGAAAAATCACTAGCTCAAAAGGAGAAGGTAATTGCAAGAGGAGGAGAGGTTTCACATTTGAATGGAATAAATAAGAAGTGGCATTAAGGGAGTTAGGCGGTAGCGCATCAGGTTAAGCCCACGTGGAGCAAAGCTCAAAGACCTGCATTAGAGCCCCGGGCTCCCCACCTGCAGGGGAGTCACTTCACAGGCAATGAAGTAGGTCTGCAGTTGTCTATCTTTCTCTCCCGCTCTCTGTCTTCCTCTCCTCTCTCCATTTCTCTCTGTCCTAACAACGACATCAACAACAATAATAATCACAACAACCATGAAAACAAACAAACAAACAAAAAAGAGCAACAAAAAAGGGGGAAAAAAGTGGCATTAAATGCAAAGGTGAAAAGCCTAGAATCAAGAAGAAAGGATATGAGTAGAGGTCAAAATTTTGAAGTGTCTTCACATAAGCACAATATATTAATTAATAATAATTAATATTTTAAAATGTTTTATTTATGTATGTATTCCCTTTTATTGCCCTTGTTTTATTGTTGTAATTATTATTGTCGCCTGTGAAGCGACTCCCCTGCAGGTGGGGAGCTGGCGGCTCAGACCTGGATCCTTACGCTGGTCCTTGCGCTTTGCGCTACCCGTGCTTAACCTGCTGCGCTAGCGCCTGGCTCCCTAAAAATTAATAATTTTATCTAGAGATAAGTGAAATAGAAATCTGGACAAAAAAGTGAGTAACGGTAACACAACATGCCATTTTGCCTTATTTTGGAGAAGGGAGAGAAGGTCTGTATCTGGGAGTCCTGTTTGCTTTGTATTTTTAATCAGCCAGAAAGATAGTGACTTATCAATTACAAATTAAAAGCACTAGAAGAAGAGAATGCATCTCACTTCTCAGACCAGGAATAAACTTCAATTTTTAAAGAATGTTTTTTCAAAAAAATGTTTCAAGGCATGGTTTGATCTGTGACCTGAACTGTGATTCCCATTAATTTAGACTTTCAAAGAGGTTGTTCTAACAGAGGGAGAAGAGTCTTATAATGCCAAACCCAGTCTGTCTGCAAGAGCAGATATTATTTATTATTTTAGCTGTTTGGTTTTGGGTCATGGTATCAAGGCCCCTTGCCCAAGATAAATACTAGGGCTGTCTTCAGTGGCTTAATGTTTATAGGTCAAGAAGTTCATGATGGGTACCATCTGAATGTTGTAGTTGACACTGGATATCTAAATGACCTTTGAGTATAAAATTAAGTGGGTGTTTAAAAAAATGTAGAAACTTTTCTAGATAATTGAAAAAATCACATTTTAAGCAAAGAATATAGACTAGTGAATTAATTACTAAAGCTTAAAAGGAACAAAAATAACATTTGTTTTTGCCAAGGACAGACGTGTATAAATTCTTCCTGGTAAAATAATTAGAATTATATGTGTCCAAAAATCAGGTATAATCTTATCATGTAGAAATAATACATAATATTTTGTTCTAACCTATTCCTATCTATTTTATCTTATCTCATAACTATCTGTGTTTATTTAAAGACTATAATTCTCTATTCTGTAGTATTTTGAATAGTGTTTATAGTTGTGCTTTCAAATATAGACATTTAAATTATGAGGACTGCTGATTTTCATTTTTAAAAGAGAACAACCCAGTGATAGAAAGGTGTAATTTATCTTTCTATCAAAATATTTATTTTCTAGTTATTACTGATTTTTAGGATAGAGGGATCTTAGCTTACATGAAAATAAATGTGTGTTTCAACCAGAAAATAAACTATTTTTCCTATATCCTGTGTGTAAATTTTTAGAAGAGTGTCTTTTCATATCCTAGTTACTGCCCTTATATAAGTCAGAATCCAAGTGTTCAATAAAGAAACAATATAATATGGACAGAATCTAAGATATAACATAGGATAGTGAAATTCATGGTAACCACATTATACCAGTGAAGCACCTTTATCCTGTCTAAAGTAAGAAGACAAGTAATCAAAAACAGAAAGATGTGTGGAAATGTTCCCCTCTTCCTGTGTTTTTGTCAATATGTCCATTTTATAAATAAAAATTATATAAATTTAAAAAAGAATTAAGTGATGATCTCTTATTTACATCTTTCAATTTTTATTTCCTCAGGTTTTCCACAATGTGTTCTCATTAAACATCCTAGTACATAGTCAAATAAAAAACAGAAAGCTGGTGGTATAGATGGTCTACAGATAAGATGTATAAACATATGTTATTGTAACTCTAAGAGCTAGATGTAGAAATCAATACTTCAAGCTTATTCTTCTCTCAGACCTCTTGCCCTTGTTCTTCACCGCAATCCAACTGAAAATCAGAGAGCAAAGTGAATATGTAACTTAATCCACTCTCCTAGGTCCTGGGTATTAGAGAAAGAAAGACCATGAGAGATTGGAGGTAAATGAGAGCATATCCTAATATAGAGAGTAAGTGAAAATATAATTAATAAAGCTAAAATGTATGCTTAAAACAAATGATCTCTTAGCAAATCTTATGAGATATACTGGATAGTATACATGATAAATGAGAGTTATTAGTCTTTAAAAAGGTGTTTCTTTTTTTTTAAAACTTGCCTTTTTAAAAAAAAAGTTATTATATTTATTTGTTTATTGGATAGAGACAACCAGAAATCAAGAGGGAAGGGTGGAATAGAGAGAAAGAGAGACAGAGAGACACCTGCAGCACTGCTTCACCATCCGTGAAGCTTTCTCCCTGTAGGTGGAGACCTGAGACTCGAACCTGGGTTCTTGTGCACTGTAACATGTGCACTCAACCAGGTGCATCACCACCCGGTCTCAGTGTCTCTTTTTTTTTTTCTTTTTTAAACAGTATTTTTCTCAAATTAGTAGTAGCACATTTGTCCCCATGATATAACAAAGTTTAATTTTCCAGTAACTTCAGTAGGCACTATTCTAATTTATACTTAATTTTTAATGACTGTGGTGGAATTCTAATTTTCAAATTATTTTTATCCACCTATATAGTTTCATCTGTACAATATCCATCTCTGAGGTTAATCTTTAGAAGCCAACCATTTTTTCTTCAAAATCTGTATTTTGAAAGAGTAATTTAACAGAATATTTTTATGGTATAGTATTGGCTGAGCATACACATTACCATGTACAAGGATCCAGTTGCAAATCCCCATTCCCACCTGAAGGAGGAGAGGGGTCTATTATACATGAGTAGTGAAGCAATGCTACAGGTGTCTCTCATTCTCTCTCACTTCTACCTCCTCTCTTAATTTTTCTGTGTAAATTAAAAAAAAATTGAAGGGTCAGAGACATCATATAGATTTTAAATAGTAAATAATCTTCTACATTTTATTTTTATATGTCTGTGATTTTCATCTGAGTCATTTAAATTTGGTTGGTATTACAAAAACTTATTCCTAAAATTTCAAAATGTTTTCCTTAATAATGCTCTAATATCAAAACATAATGCCATCATTGAATTTTAATTTTTCACAACTACCTCCAACTTACATTTTATAAATTTTATCTAGTGCCATAGAGAAAACAGGCTCATGAACATACCATCCCTAATACCATCAACAGATGACTAGATAAAGAATTTGGACTGAGTGTAATATATCAAAGCCAAGCAAATAATTCTGGGAAAAAGGGGGGAGGGAAGTGAAAGAGAAGGTGTTGGAGTCCTGGTGCATGATCATGGAATAGGACCTAAGTTTGGAGATTAAAGTGTTTTGCAGAGGCAGGCAGTGGCTCGCTGGGTTAAGCACTCACATTACAGTGCACAAGGACATAGGTTCAAGCCACTGGACCCTGCAGGGGGAAAGCTTCACAAGCGGTGAAGCAAGGCTGCAGGTATCTTTCTCTCTCCCTCTCTATCTCTCCCCTCCTTTCTCAATTTCTGGCTATTGCTATCTAATAATTTTTTTAAAAAAAAGATTTTTTTTTTAAAAAGAAAATACATAAAAAAGAGTGTTTTGCCAAAACCTGTCATAGGGAGATGAGAAATTGTACCCATGTATCAACTGTACTGTAAACTACTAAGCCCCAATAAAATGATTTTCAAAAAAAGAAGTCATAAATAAATACTTAATGAAGTACTACTTTGTGATTTAAAAAAAAAGATGATATGTGTCCTTAAGAATAAAATGATTGGAACTGGAAGTGATTATGTTTAATGAAGTAAGGAAGAAGATGGATGATAACTACTGGATACCTTTTCTTATATGTGGAAGATAGAGTTAAAACACATGAACTTGAAAAAAAAAAGATAGCAAAATATTTCTAAGTCTGAGAATTTATGGTAGTTATCAGGTGGAGATCTGGAAGAACACATAAATTTGGTAATCTTAAAATCTTTATTTTAAATCTTTATTTATTGTATAAAGACAACCAAAAATGGAGAGGGTAAGGGGGAGATAGAGAAGGTGAGAGACAGGTGGGGATTGGGAGCTTGACCCCAGGTCCTTTTGCATTGTAAAATGTACACTCAACCAGGTGTGCCAACACCTGGCCCGTAATCTTATAATGACTATTAAAAATGGTTTTTAAAATTAGTAGATGTCTTGTTTGTTAAATATCTCACATACTAGACTTATCATTCTAAACTTTATTTTTATAATTATTAAACAATTCAATTTTTAATCTGTACTTCATGAAGATAAATAGTAACTCAAAGGACATCACAAATGAGGAGGATGCAAAGTAAAAAGGAATGTGAAACAAATTTATAGTCTAAATATCAGCAATTACAAAATGCACCATTCCAAGGATCTTAGTTAAATCTTTTAAAAATTCAGTCTAGTGCCATGATATCATCACAATTAAATGAATAATATGAAAGCAGTAATGATAGTGAATCAGTAATTCTAAGTATAAAAGAGTGAAATCATATAAATTTTCTTGTTGGGATTATCTGAATTTTCTTTTGCAACATAATTATCATGTTCTAGATGTTTGCAAGGGCAATAGAATGGGATGGATCTACTAGTGTATTTTGGAAGGGTTTTAGTAATATATGCAGTGTTTATAATAGTGCTTAGTAGAAAGTTATTATCTTTGTTCTGTGTACCTTTACTAATTTATGTTATCACTTGGCAGTTTAAGCTGATAACTAAATATGTTAAGCTATTTTATTTTCAAGTAATATTATACATTTAATGGTGTTTTCATTTTATAGAATACACAAACACACACACACACACACACACACACATATATATATATATATATATATATATATATATAAATAAATAAATGAACTATAAGAAAAAAATCAAGAATAAAAGTGTCCTTAAAATATAGCTCTTGAGTAGGCAGGATTATATTCCAGTATCTGTCTTTCAAAATATTAGAATTAAATCTTCACATGATTGCACTAATATGATGCATACTTTATAAAATAACTCTAGAGACATTTAGAAAAAAGTATTATTAGCTGAAATTTTAGGGGTCTTATGAAATAAACTGGAAACACTGCAGATAGAACTTTTTCTGCTTTATGAGCCACACACAACACTGAACACAATACTAAATGGTTGTCACATCCATTAGAGATCTATCTTCAAATTTAGCATAATTTAGTTAGCTGGACATGGTGTTTGTATGCCACAGCCCAGCATGGCAAGAAAAACAAAATTTCAATGATAATCACTTTGCTATTTTCTGTCTACTGCAATTCTTTCTGAATACTCATATTTGAAGGTAGAATCTTTGAAACATGTACTCTTATGACAGAATGGCTTAGGATAATTTCCTATTATACTCTTGCTGGACTTCAGTATTGTTTGTAAAATCTTTCATAGGTACTCAAAGTTTAGGATCTAATGTATGACCTCCAGAGTCTGTAAAGTCACGTAGATATTGTATAGTTTTATTTCTTCATCAACATATGTGTGAATTATTCAAGCAGTCATCAGTTAAGAATGAGTTTTGGCTACAGGTCCATGAAAAATGATGAATGAAATAGTGGGGGTTGTTTTGCTAAATGGGAATCTGGGGAATGTTATGCATGTAAAAAAAAAAAAAAGTAGAAACGCAAAGCAGAAATTGAGTTTGGAGTATGGCACCAAAGTAAGAAAGCAGAAGTATACTAGAGTTTGCAGTGAGTACCTCCCTAATACTTCCTCTCCACTTTTCCAAGCTTTGGGTCCATGATTGCTCAACAATTTGTTTGGCTTTGTATGTTAACTCTCTTTTTAGTCACCAGGTTCCAGGTGTCATCAGGATGCCGGCCAGACTTCCCTGGATTGAAGACACCACCAATGTGTCCTGGAGCTCAGCTTCCCCAGAGACCCATCCTACTAGGGAAAGAGAGAGGCAGACTGGGAGTATGGACCGACCAGTCAACGCCCATGTTCAGCGAGGAAGCAATTACAGAAGCCAGACCTTCTACCTTCTGCAACCCTCAATGACCCTGGGTCCATGCTCCCAGAGGGATAGAGAATGGGAAAGCTATCGGGGAGGGGGTGGGATATGGAGATTGGGCGGTGGGAATTGTGTGGAGTTGTACCCCTCCTAAAATTAAAATAAATAAATAAATAAATAAAAGAATGAGTTTTGGGAAGTCGGGTGGTAGTGCAGTGGATTAAGCGCACCTGGTACAAAGCGTAAGGAACCCAGTTCGAGCCCCCAGGCTCCCCACCTGCAGTGAGGTCATTTCACAGGTGGTGAAGCAAGTCTGCAGGTTTCTTTCTTTCTTCCCCCGTCTTCCCTTCCTTTCTCCATTTCTCTCTGTCCTATCTAACAATGACAATAATAAGTACAACAACAATAAAAAAGGTAAAATAAAAGAAAATAAAGAATAAGTTTTGTACGAAATTGAAGAAAGCAATTTACACTGTCTTAATAAAGTAGAAGCTAGATTATTTCTCTTTTCCAAGATAGCAGAAGTTCTGGAATTTAACATTTGCTATTGTTTATTTCGATGACAATACAGATAGACAAGCAGCTACATATACACTGAGGCAATCACCTTGTCACCATGTTGGAGGTCAGGAAACAAAAGAAAAAAATTACATGACAACTATGTATATTTTATCATGTTTTTCAGAGAGAGGAAGGGACTACAACAACAAAGCTTCCTCCAGTGTGGTGAAGCCCTGACTTGAATCTGGACCACACACATAGCAAAGAAGAATACTACCCAAGTGAAGTATTTTACCAAAGTTTATAAGGGATTTTATGTAACTCCTAGCATATGACTTCCTGATCCATAACTCTGGCCAATATTTAGGCCATGTGGTGGTCAACAACTAAGAAAGTAGAGATATTTTCAGCTAGGGATTTTGTTCCCCAAATTCTTAAATAAAATTGGTTCAGTTGTTATTGGTGAAAGGGAGATTCACTACTAGATAGACAGTTCATGTTTTCTGCTTCATGGTTCATCAAACGAACGCATACTGAGTACTACTACTATGAAAAATTAAAGTGCTAGACAGAAAGGGGATTTTTAAGATCACTGATACCCTAATCCTGAATTTATATCCAAATTGAGAAAGTAGATGGGATAACAAGATACTTTCAATCTCAAGCCTGCACTCCCTCTCTGTCTCTCTGTCTGTCTCTCTGTCTCTCTCTCTCTCTCTGTTTCTCTCTCTCTCCCTTTAAGGAAATTTAATGAAGGACAAATAATTTGAGGATGGCACTGCTCATTTCATCAGCTCTCCTGATAGTATAAAAATGTTATTAATCATATTTTTTAAAATTGTTATATCAGCAAAATACCTAATGGGAGGTATGGTAGATTCATTAGCAATTTCCATGTACTATTGATTATCTTTCAGAATCTAACCAAGCCAATGCAACTGACTCATAGATATTAAGTGGTTGGAGACAAATGGAAAACAATGCACCCATTAAATATAATTACTGCTCAATCATAAATCACCGACATATAGCATTTTGTTATTCTATAGAAGTTATGTGTTTTAGTACTATCATTATCTAGATGAAAAAAATGACAATGTCAAGGTCAAGCAGTCCAGTTGCAGCATTAACAGGAGCAAAATAATTCCTCACCTCCCACATCTAAAATTGGTTAGCATATTTCCTGTCCTTTTTCTTTTTAATATACACTTCTACTAATGGTAGCATTGTCATATTTCTAATTGGAGGATTTCTGGTCAAAACTCTCAAAGATCATGTTTTAATTATTTAATGTCACTTTTTTTTACTGATATAGATACCAGTTGACATATTTACTGTTGTTGTGTGTATATACATGTGTAGCTTTCAAGAAAAAAATAAAGTAGAAAATTTAGAATGATGCATGGACTACCCTGCCATGCCGAAAGTACAAATTATGCAGTTATATTTACACACACACATACTCACACATATACACACCTGCTCATTCTCAGATAAGAAGATCTAAAAAAGTAACAAATTACTTGAAAGAAGAAATCTTGCATTGTTTGGAAGAAATCTGTAAAGCACTTTAGTTTCTCTTTCTAATATAATAGTAAACAGAAACTTAAATCACAAAAAATACTCAGAAATATTAAAAACTTCAACTGAAATACTTACTGAAGTTAGTACAAAGATGGTGTTATAGGCGCTGGGAGGTGACACACAGGGTTAAGCACACATAGTAGGAAGCGTTAGGACCTGTGCAAGGATCCCAGTTCCAGTCCCCAGCAGGTCTGCAGGTGTCTATTTTTCTCTCTCCCTCTCTATCTTTCCCTACCCTCTCAATTTCTCTCATCCCATCCAAAAAATTGAAAAAATGGCTATAGAAGCAGTGGGTCTATAATGCAGGCACCCAGCACTAGTGATAAACCTGGAGGCCAAAAAAAAAAAAGGCAAAAGAATGGTGTTATAAACATGTTATACGATATAAATATGTTACAATGGATCTGTATTTATCTGTAGAATACAAATTAAAGTACATAAAATACAAAACTGCTAGAGTTTTAAATATTTTAAAAATATCTCTAACTGTAAAGTGATTTTAAGTAGAATAATCAAAAGTGTACACCTTGATTTTAGGGTTGGCAAAAAAATAAAATCAACTTTTAGTCTGTCACCATAATCTTCTTTTTTTTTTTTCGGTAAAGTTGACAAAAAGTCAAACTAATTTTTCTTTTAGGGTTTAATTTTTTCTTGAAGAATAAAAATATTCCTACCATAATATCTGAAATAGCTGCATTTTGAAATTGTTAAATATATTATGTAGAACCAATCACATTTATATATGATGTAATTCATGGAAATTTTATTCTGGAAATGCATACCGAACAATGAGGAATGGATGAAAATTCTATTAAAAATAAAATTTTACTGATTTACAGTACTATGTAAATATGGAAGTACAGTGCCACACTTGGATGTGTATATGTAACCCACCACACACCCTTCCATCAAAGCTCTGAGGTCATTCACAGTGTCAAACTCATCCCTATTTACAATCTCCCCCACCAATTTACCCTCCAACTTGGTAACTGCCAAGCTTTTCACAGTCTAAGAGATATTTATATTTCATTTTCTTTGGTTCTTTATATTTCACATCTAAATGAACCCACCCAGTAATTGCCTTTCACTTTCTGATTGTTTTCGTAAGTCACTTTCAGGCCCATAGGAACGGATATATAAAACCTAACAGGATTCTTAACAAAATTATTTTGAATTCATATGTTCAAAAAATAGAAGATATACTTTAAGGCAATGCCTGTGTGCGTACATTGTAGTATGATTTTAGAGTCATAATTATTAGTCAATAAAACAGATAATAATTACTTGTATCAATGAATGCTAATTAGTGTGATTGTGATCTACCCAAGTCACTCATTTTACTATTCAGTACTTTGCAGGAATATCTTTTTCATTGATTCTGAGATATGCCAACCTATGCATTTCCAAAGAACAGTATCGAACTTTTTTAAGTTGTAGAAATGCCTATTAAAACTGCCCATATAAATCTAACAACACAACGTATATAATTACACTTAAAAAGTAATTACTGGGCTGGGTGGTGGTGCATCTAGTGAACCTCACACATTACAGCACAAGGATCCAGGTTCAAGCCTTTGGTTCCTACCTGCAGAGGGCAGACTTCACAAATGGTGAAGCAGTGTTGTAGGTGTCTTTCTTCCTCTCCTTTTCTGGCTTCCCCTTCCTTCTGAATTTCTGTCACTATCCAAAATAAAAATGAATAAATAAATACATTTAAAAGGTATGGAGGCCGGGTGCTGGGTCACCTGGTTAAGCATACATAGTACGAAGCACAAGGACCCTCACAAAGATCCCAATTCATCACCTGCAGGGGGATCACTTCACAAACAGTGAAGAAGGTATGCAGGTGTCTATGCTTCTCTCTCCCTTTCTATCCCCCCCCCAACTTCTCTCTGTCCTAGCCAATAAAATGCAAAGAAAAAAAAAGTCCTCCAGGAGCAGTGGATTTCTACTGTAGGCACCAAGTCCCATTGATAACCCTAGAGGGAAAAAAAAAGAATAAAATAAAAATAAATTGAAAATAATAACTACTAGGTAATATAAGTCAATGAACAGAGAAATACAGGAATAGTACCCCAAACAATTTATTAATAACCTCTACTGCTTAAGTCACTACTAAGTGGAATAGCACTGAGCTCTTAATGGAGCAAAGACTTTAAAATCATGATAAAGCTTTTGGGGGCAAAGTTGTTACTGCACTGTAATGTTGAATACCGAATACCTTTAGAAAATTTAAAAAAGAGGGGTGGAGCCATAATGGGGACTTTGGAGCCACAGTTGCCATGAGCTCCAAGAGACAGCAGCTTGCAACCTGGGATGCACAGGATAGGGTAGGATATTGGGCTGTCTGTAGGAGGGTGAACATGGGCTGGTCAGAGTGACACCAAAATACAGTTCCTTAACTCTCTCTGGTGCTGACAAATGGAGGTCAGGGGGACAAAGGAAAATCCTTTGATTATTTCTGAGCTCATCCTCCCAACCCCAGTACCAGCCCTAAGGGGCAGCACAGCTACTCCTAGCAGACTCCAGGCTGAACTATTTTCTTTACAAAGATTCCCAGCTCACCAGGGGTTATTCCAAGCCTCTTCCTTTAACTTCTCTTTTCTTTTTAAGTGGCTGGAGCTCTACTAGTGTGACAAAATACATGACCATTGAAAGCCTCATCCCTGCCTGGGAAAGACTACCTGGAGGGTTTTTTTTTTTTTTTTTTTTTTTTTGGATACTTCTTACAATTGGCTGTCTTTGCTCAGGCTCCTTGCAGCCAATCAAGGGATCCAAGCTGCAGACTGACTGTTAGGGGTTTTCTACTCTATTTTATTTAATTTTATTACTACTATTATTATATACATGTGTTCCTTTTCCATCCACCTTCTTCAGGCTGACCAAAATTAAATGTTGTTTTATCCATTGCTAGGTGAATGAATGTCCTATCCATTGTTAGAGGAACTTGTTTCTCACTACCTCTTCTCTCCACTCTCCTTTTTACCTCCTCCCAGCTAGTTAAAACAACAACAACAAAAAAAAAAAACCCTCTTTCCTTTCACTGATCTTCCTTTATTCTTCTTTCTTCCTTTCTTTTTTATTATTCTTTTCTTTCTTCCTCCTTTTTTTTTTCTGAAGTCACTGATACTCACTTGTAAATTATTTGGGGAAGAAAACTGACTTGATGTGTGTGTGTCTTTTCTACTTCCCTTTCTCCTCTTTCTATTCCTAGAATTTATCATAGACAGTAATTTACATAATTGTCTATTGTTGCTTTCTCTTCTTTGCTGTCTCTTTATTTTTCTTTTGTTTGGTTGCTAATTTTTCTTGGACTGGAGGTGTTTTTGGCTAAATGGTATTGGTTGAACTGCATCAATAATTGCCTTATTGTTGGAATCTCTGAACATTAGTGACTGCACTTATCATAAAGATCTTTAGAAGAGTGTGACTTGTACTCAAAACACAACAAGTAAAGAACGACAGAACAGAAAATTTAAAAACACATCAATAAAAATAAATAGTTAAATCAAGAGCAAATAAAACTGCTACCACAATGAATCAGGACAGGAGCCCAGAAGAAACTCCAAATCAGTCAGAAGTAACCATATATAAGAAAAGTATGTAAGCAATAATAAACCTAATAATCACAGAAATGAAGACAACTATGGATGAAAGGACTATCAAAACTAGAGAAACAACAGAGGAGAACCTCAAAGAAAATACAAGCTACCTTGAGGTAATTAGAGAAATGAAAGCTGAAATAGCTGAGCTAAAAGGCCAACTACCAGAACAAGCTAATACTATAACTGAACTGAAGAAAGGGAAAGCAGATTAACAGAAGCAAAAACAGAAATAGTCAGAGTATGAGTTAGAGAAAACAAAGAAAGAGGTGAAAGGTCTCAAAAAGAGATTGAGAGACATTGAAAACAACAACAGAGACATATGGAATGATCTCAAAAGAAGTAACATTTGTATAATTGGCCGAGCAGAGGAAGAAAGAAAGGAAAGGGAAGTAAATATTCTAGAGGAAATAATGGAGGACCATTATTCCCAGACCTAAACAATAGAAAGCACATTAAGATTCAAGAGGCCCAGAGAGTACCAAACAGAATCAACCTAGACTTGAAGACACCAAGACACATCATAGTTACAATGAAAAGAAGTAAAGATGAAGAAA
This sequence comes from Erinaceus europaeus, assembly GCF_950295315.1. Lineage (NCBI taxonomy): Eukaryota > Metazoa > Chordata > Mammalia > Eulipotyphla > Erinaceidae > Erinaceus > Erinaceus europaeus. The sequence continues at coordinate 148,006,716 of NC_080163.1, forward strand.
GGATCCTAAAGGCTGAAAGAGAAAAACAAAAAGTCACATACAGGGGAAAACCCATAAGATTATCAGCAGACTTATCCACTTAAACTCTAAAAACCAGAGAAAATGGCAAGATATCTATTGAGTCCTGAATGAGAAAGGGTTTCAACCAAGGATAATATATCCTGCTAGACTATCATTCAAACTAGATGGAGGGATCAAAACCTTCTCAGACAGACAACAGTTAAAGAAGGCAACCATCACTAAGCCTGCCCTGAAAGAGGTTCTAAAATACCTCTTATAAACAAGAACATCACTATAATACTTGCCATATATTAGAGAAAATAAAGAATTGTTGAATAATGGCACTACAATACATTCAATCCATAATATCAAGAAAAGTCAATGGATTACTCACCCATTAAAAGGCACAGAGTGGGAGGATGGGTCAAAAAACCCAACTATATGCTGCTTGCAAGAATACCACCTGAACCAACAAGACAAACACAGACTTAAAGTGAAAGGATGGAAAACTATCATACAGGCTAATGGACCACAAAAAAAGGCTAGAACAGCCATTCTCATCTCTGAACCATAGACTTTAAATTAAATAAAGTAATAAAAGATAGGCAAGGCCATTACATAATGATTAGAGGATCAATCAGCCAAGAAGATTTAACAATTATTAACATCTATGCACCCAATGAGGGACCTTCTAAATACATCAAATACCTACTGAAAGAACTACAAAACACATAAATAGTAATACAATAATAGTGGGAGACTTCAACACTGCTGGGAAATTGTGCCGATGCTGTCACATCTGCACATCCTCAAGGATAGGCGATATGTTAGGCCACAAAGACAGAATCAACAAATTCAAGAGCATTAAAATCATCCCACGTATCTTCTCAGACCACAGTGGAGTAAATCTAACACTCAACAACAAACAGAAAAATACTAAAAGTCACATAATTTGGAAACTCAGCAACATACTGCTTAAGAACCACTGGGTCAGACAGGCACTCAAGAAAGAAAATCAAATCTTCCTGGAAACAAATGAAAATGAGGACACAAGTTTAAAAAATATTTGGGAAAGAGCTAAAGCAATACTGAGAGGAAACTCATAACAATCCAATCACATATTAGAGAACAACAAAAAGTTCAAATAAATTACCTTAATGCATGCCTTAAGGACTGAGAGGAAGAAGAACAAAGGGACCCTAAAGCAACCAGAAAGATGGAAATCACTAAAATTAGAACAGAAATAAACAATATCAAAAACAAGAGAACCATATAAAGGATCAATGAAGCCAAATGTTGGTTCTTTGAAAAATTTAAAAAAGATTGAAAAATCCCTAGCCAGACTCACTTGTTGGGTAGTATGCCACCTCCCCCTGGCTTCTGCTTAACCATATGCCTATATAGGGATTTACTGATCCAAAGCTTTGGTCTATTTACATAAATCACTTTTACATAAAGCACTCCAGGGCATTGGTGGTTCAGTGATAGGATTCTCGCCTGTTCCGCCCCCTCCTTGTCACACTCTGATTTTCACCAGTCACTTTTCTCTCCACCCTCTCTATATCACATCCTGTTTCCACCCTACTTGGAGAGTATAAAAACAGCTGCTCTTCTGATTAAAGACACCTGGAAATTGCTTTCCGGCTCCGAGAGTTCCAGAGTGTATCTCCTGCGGAAGTTAGTGCGGCACGAGTTCCTGATCCCTCTCCCACGCAGCAGCCTAGATCGGCTCCAGTTGAGTTCTCTCCAAGCCAGAGAGCACTAGCTCGGGAAGAAGTACCCTCAGGCTATCCCGGTACTCACTAAGAAAGAAAAACAAAAACAAAATAAAAGGGAGAAGACCCAAATAAATATAACTGTATACAAAGAGGAAATATCACAACCAACACCACAGAAGTCCAGAAAATCATACAAAAGTTCTACGAAGAACTATATGCCACAAAGCTAGAGAATATGGAAGAAATGAAAGAATTCCTGGAAACATATACCCTTCCAAAACTGAAACAAGAAGAACTACAAAACCTAAATGCACCAATCACAGACAAAGAAATTGAAACAGTTATTAAGAATCTTTCCAACAACAAAAGTCCTGGGCCAGATGGCTTCACAAACAAAATCTACAAAACCTTCAGGGAACAATTAATACCCATACTTCTTAAGCTTTTCCATAAAACTGAAGAAACATGAACACTCCCTTCCACCTTCTATGAAGCCGACATCACCCTGATACCAAAAGCAGACAGGAACACAACAAAAAACGAAAGCTACAGACCCATCTCTGATGAACAGAGATGCCAAAACATTAAACAAGATCCTGGCCAACCAGATATAGCAGTATATCAAAAAGATTGTTCATCATGATCGAGTGGAATTTACCCCAGGAATGCAAGACTGGTTCGACATATGGAAGTCAATCAATGTCATTCACCACATCAATAAAAGCAAAACCAAAAACCACATGATTATCTCAATAGATGCAGAGAAAGCCTTATACAGAATCCTACACTCATTCATGCTCAAAACACTACAAAAAAATGGAAATAGATGGGAAATTCCTCAAGATAGTGGAGTCCATATATAGCAGACCTACAGCCAACATCATACTCAATGGACAGAAGCTGAAAGCATCCACCCCTCAGATTGGAGACTAGACAGGGCTGTCCACTGTCACCATTACTCTTCAACATAGTATTGGAAGTTCTTGCCATAGCAATCAGGCAAGAGGAAGAAATTAAAGGGCTACAGATTGGAAGGGAAGAAGTCAAGCTCTCACTATTTGCAGATGATATGATAGTATACATAGAAAAACCTAAAGAATCCAGCAGAAAACTACTGGAAGTTATTAGGCAATATAGCAAGGTGTCAGGCTACAAAATTAATGTACAAAAATCAGTGGCATTTCTTTATGCAAACACTAAATCTGAAGAAGAAGACATCCAGAAATCACTATTTACTGTTTCGACAAAATCAATAAAATACCTAGGAGTAAAGCTGACCAAAGAAGTGAAAGACTTGTATACTGAAAACTATGAGTCACTCTTCAAGGAAATAGAAACTGATACCAAGAAATGGAAAGACATCCCATGCTCATTGATCAGAAGTATAAATATCATCAAAATGAATATTTTTCCCAGAGCAATATACAAATTTAATGCGATACCCATCAAGTTCCACCAAGTTTCTTTAAGAGAATAGAGCATAAATTGCAATCATTTTTATGCAACCAGAAAACACCAAGAATGACCAAAAAAGAAACAGAAATGAAGGCATCACTCCCAGATCTCAAACTATATTATAAGGCCATCATCATCAAAACAGCCTGATACTGGAACAAAAATAAGCACACAGATCAGTGGAACAGAATGGAAAACCCCCACACCTATGAACATATAACCTTTGATAAGGGTGCCCAAAGTAATAAATGAAGGAAGGAGGCTCTCTTCAATAAATGGTGCTGGGAAAAATGGGTTGAAACATGAACAATGAAACTGAACCACCTTATCTCACCAGAAACAAAAATCAACTCCAAATTGATCAAGGACATGAATCAAGGACAGAAAATATCAAATACTTAGAGGAAAATATTGGTGGAACACTTTCCCACCTACACTTCAAGGACATCTTTGAGGTTACAATCCCAATTGCAAGGAAGACTAAAACAGAAACAAATCAATGGAACTACATCAAATTGAAAGGCTTCTGCACAGCCAAAGAAACTATCACACAAACAAAGAGACCCCTCATAGAATGGGAGATCTTTACATGCCATACATCAGACAAGAGACATATCACCAAAATATACAAAGAACTCAGCAAACTTAGCAACAACAACAACAACAGATGACCCCATCCAAAAATGGGCAGAGGATATGAACAGAAAATTCACTAAAGAAGAGATCCAAAAGGCTAACAAACACATGAAAAATTGCTTCAGGTCACTGATTGTCAGAGAAACCCAAATAAAGACAATACTGAGATACTACCTCACCCCTGTGAGAATATCATACATCAAAAACGACAGCAGCAACAAATGCTGGAGAGGCTGTGGGGACATGGGAATCCTTCTGCACTGCTGGTGGGAATGTAAATTGGTCCGCTCTTTGTGAAAAGCAGTCTGGAGAACTTTCACAAGGCTAGATATGGACCTTCATATGACCCAGTAATTCCTCTCTTGGGTATATAACCCAAGGACTCCATAACACACAACCAAAAAGATATGTGTACAATAACTTGGATCCACCTGCATATCAGATTTCAGGCGCAGAGAAAAAAAAAAAAAAAGAAAGAAAAACTAGTATAGCAACAGGCTCTTTGAAATATAACTAAAATATGCCTACTAGCCATCTTCAAAATGGAGGACACCCCAACTCTTCATTTGCACTATTCCAGCCTTTACATCCATGATTGTTTAACAATTTGTTTGGCTTTGTATGTTAACTCTCTTTTCAACCACCAGGTGCCAGATGCTAGCATAATGCCAATGGGACTTCCCTTGACGACAACCCCACCAATGTGTCCTAGAGCTTTGCTTCCCCAGAGCCCCACCACACTAGGGAAATAGAGAGGCAGGCTGTGAATATGGATTGACCAGCGATGCCCATGTTCATCAGGGAAGCAATTACAGAAGCCTGACATTCCACCTTCTGCATCCCACAATGACCTTGGGTCCATACTCCCAGATGGATAAAGAATAGGAAAGCTATAAGGGAAGGGGATTGGATAGGGAGATCTGGAGGTGGAAATTGTGTGGAGTTGTACCCCTCTTATCCTATGGTTTTGCTAATGTCTCCTTTTTTAAAATAAAAAGAAAGAAAATTAAGAAAAAATGCTACAGATACTGTCATGAAATGAACATATTCATGAACAGAGACACCACCACCTAGTGAGTACCTGCTATTTATCAGACATCAATTCAAGTATCTAAATATCTTCATGATGTGAGATAAGTAGTTTTCAGCAAATTTTTTATTCTCACCTTCTGTCATACATTAAGCAAATGTTGTACCTGAAATTTGAATTTAATTGTCTTAAAATAGTCACTCCACTTTTAAAAATCACATTTTTTTTCAGGAAAATAGTGATTTGCAGGAAAACTGTTGCCTTAATGATATTCTCCTGTCTGCCTATCTTTACTGCCAGAAATGTTATTGGAGGAGTTTTTTGTATGCACAAGAATCCACTGTTCTTGAAGTTCACTTTCATTACAAAGATAGAGAAGTTGGGGGGTTGAGAGGGAGAGAGAGAATGCAACACCTGTAATATGGCTTCACCGCTCATTCAGCATCCCCCCCATACACACACACAGGAAGAAATCTAGGGTTTGAACCAACACCATCCTTGCACGTTAATATGTGCACTCTATCAGTTGTGCCACTACCTAGCCCTCTGCTGCCTCCTGTGAAGATATTTCCCTTTGACAGGTATCTTCACCCAACTCTTAAACATTGTACTCAAGAGTTATTTACTGGAGCACAGCATCTGCACAAAAAATCCATGCTTTTGAAGGCCCTTTTCATTCTTTATTTCTTTTATTTTGATAGGAGAGATAGAGATGGGTTAGAGAAATAAAGAAAGAAAGAGCAAGAGACACCTGCAGCATTGCTTCACCTCTCATGAGGCTTCCTCTCTGCATGTGGGAATGGGAGTCTTTGACCTGCATCCTTTTGCATTGTAATGCGTTGGCTCAACTGGATGCACCATCTCGTGGCCCACTATTATTGTCTTCAAATACAGCTTCCATATTTGCATCATTTTAAACATGACACACACAGAATATTAACTAAGTTTAATCCTGGGAATCATATTAATTTAATGAGAACTCTGATTACTTGTATGATTTGAAAATAACATTAAAGCCCTTATTCATTCTTTAGTTATGTGCTTGTCTTTCTGAATATGGGATATATACACATACATAAAAGGGTTTGAGAATGACTTATGATTTAGCTGACTTATTTTTTTTATTATGTTGCAACTAACCAAGCTGTTAAAAATACTCATTAGCATATTTAAGGATGTGCTCCTATTTGAATATATTTCACAACCCAAAATAAGTATTCCAACTTTATGTTTTCCTATTTTTTTAAGTGCATTATGAGGAAAATAATGATTTACAAGGCAGGTATCACATGGGTACAATCTCTCGCACACCAGTCCCAGTACCAACTTGGATCCTACATCACCACTGTGAATTGGGTGTCCAAGTATCAGCCCCTACAACTGCCTCCCCAACTCCCTGACCTTAAAGCAAAAGACATCTAATCCTGATTTGTCTTTCTCTTCATTTCTTAAGTCTCACCTGTAAGTGATATCATTTGGTATTCATCTTCTTATGGCTGATCTCATTTAACATGATTACTTCTAGTTTCACCCCCAATGAGAGAAAGGAGATGGTTTTATCAGTTTTAATAGTTGAGTAGAATTCCACTGTGTATGCTCACTACAACTTTCTTAGCCATTCCTCTGTCCTTGGGCATCAGGGCTGCTTTCAAGGGTGGGTTATTACAGTTAGTACGGCTATGACTGTAGGTATATACAGATCCCTTTGAATAAGCCTTTTTGCTTTCTTTGGATAGATCCTTAGGAGATAAATCATCAGGCTGTAGGGTAGGATCAACTCTAACATTCTGAAAGGTTTTTTTCTTCCTTTTTTAATGTTTATAGTTAGTCAGGACTCTTAAAGGACTTAAAATGAATTTAACATTCTTTAAGCAATGAGAATTACATAAATTTGGAGTACATCCCAGAAAAAAAATGAGAAATTAGCACCAAACACAATTACTCTTGCAAGAATATAGATTTATTATTATTTTTTACAATAAAGGACAGTGACACAAGAAGATATTTCTTCTTCTTGGACTAATGATACCATTTAATATGATAAAAGAACATTAACCATCTTTGCTTTTATATATACATTAAATAATATAATCCAGACTGTTTTTATATATTTAATCTCCACAGCTATGAAATACCAGTTGCTTTACAAATGGATGAATATCATCATTTATACCTTGTAAGGTAAACCACCTATCATCAGGGAGATAAATAAAATTAAATAATTGAGACATAACAGATACACACACACACACACACAACTAAATTTGGCCTGTGGTTGTCATATTCAACCCAAGTTCTTAATTCTAGTAGTCTTACTCCTAGCTCCAACAGGACATTCTGGGAGTTTTGAAATAAATGAAGGGAAAGAAATTTATGGTGGGGAATAAAAGTCAAAATTTAAGTGACTTCTAATGTACATCTATTTCTTAACTAGAACAGCAATTGTAGGAACTTCCCATTCTCTGAATAGAGGATGAATCATCCTACTCTGCCACTCATGAAAGACTGGACCTGATATAAATGCAGCCTAGAATTTTTCCCAATTATGGCCATAGACTATGAGCCCAGACTGACAGGAACTCAGAAGCTACACAGGCTACTGTGAAAAATGTGAATGTATTTGAGTCCTGGGTCAGGTTGATGAGGTAAATAGTTAAAAGTATTTATATACTTTCTTCAAGTTTGGGAACTGCCCTAATCCAGCTTTCTAGTCCTATTCTTAACTCTGTCTACATCTTCCCAAACAATGTTTTTACCACCTGCAATATTAAGCTTAAATATTAATATTAAATATTAAGCTCAAACAAAAATCCTAAAGTCATGGGTTCCTAGGAAATTACCTAAAATACACTTCCTAGTTTCTCTCTACCCGAATATCCCTATCCTCATCTGCTTTACTCCTACTTGTTGGTTCCTGTCTATTGTTCAATTTTATTGTTTTGTCTTACTTTGTATCTTGCTGCCTTTCAGTCACAAAGTTGCAGATGCTACTATGATTCCATGCTGACTTACCTTGCCAGCTGACCTCACCAATGTATCCCAGAACTTCACCTCTCTAGAACCCTACCCTTCTAGAGAGAGATAGAAATAGGCTGGGGGCATGGATCAACCTGCCAACACCCATGTCCAGTGCAGTGGCAATTATAGAAGCTAGAACTCCCTTCTTCTGTGCCACCAAAAAAAAAAAAAAAAAAAAAAAAAAAAACGCTGATCCATACTGCCAGAAGTGGAGCAATGTTAGGGGAAAATGACCAGAGGGATCTGAACTTCAATTCCAAGACCTGGAAAAATGGAAATAGCAATGGGTGTAGGTGTGACTTAGAGAGGATGAGAAGGCAGAGCCCTAGAAATAAATGATATAGATTGTTATAGAAATAATATTAAACCCATATCTGTGACTCTGGGAAACCTACTGTAGTTTCTAATGGAGGGGATGGGGACAAAGAACTCTGGTGGTGGGTATGGTGTAGAGTGATATCTATGTTGTGTCATAATTTTGTAAATAAATATTAAATAATAAAAAGTGAATCAATAAAAATAAAATTAGGTATCCTGTTAGAAAAATTTTTGAAGATCATGACCTCAGTATCATGCTAGAACTGAAGATAAGGATGATGGACTCATCTGAGATGGTTAAATTTACCTTTACTGTATTCCATACCTGTTCTTCTCTTTAAAATATTGATACTAATAGTGCCCTGTGGGTACCTGGATATTAACCAGACACAGCAATAGAGGCTAGAGAGTTTGGTTTGTGTATGCATGTATGAAACCTCTGTCCACCACCACTTTCTATCCCAAATTCTCAGTGTAGTTTCTTTGAATTGTTCAGAATTCTCTCTTGCTTTTATTCCTCATATTTATTATTTATTATTTATTATTCTAGAATTTCATATGAAAGAGAGTGAGTGAGCAAGAAACAGTGAAAGAGTGAGAAAGTGAGAAGCCAAGTATCACTCTGCTATATTTGGTGCCTGGGATTTAAACTGTAGAGTCAAGTATGTAAAAACCTGTGCTCTACCAGCTTAAGCTATAGTATTTCCTTAGAGGCAGGCTTGTTTTCTCTCTCTCTCTCTCTCTCTCTCTCTCTCTCTCTCTCCTCTTTCCTCTCTCTTCTTGCCACCAGGGTTATCACTGGTGCTTGGTGCCTTGAGGAAGAACCCACAGCTCCAAGTGGCCATTTTTACCATTTATATACATACTAATTATATATTAATTATATATATATATTTATGGAACAGAGAGAAATTGAGATAGGTGGGGAGACAGAAAGGGAGAGAGAAAGACAGATACCTGCAGACCTGCTTCATCACCCTTGAAGCATCTCCTGTAGGTGTGAGCTGGGGGGTTGAACCCATGTTCCTACACATGGTGATATGTGTGATTAACTGAGTGCTCCATCATCCTTCCTCTCAATCACTCTCTTAATGATGTTCTATGCAATAGAATGTGATATGTCTGGGACAGCCTTCTTATCAGAGATCTTGCTCTAGAGTTTTCTAAGGAAATAATTGTTGTAATAACCCTGCTCAAGGTTTCTCTGAGAAATTTTCTTTTCTTGGTATCCATGGTTGCCAGAAAGGCATGAGGTATTTTTCTATATAAAACAGCATCATAGCTTTCCTGACAAATCAATATGTATGCATATATACAAAACCACTACAGTAAGTAGCTTCAGAGGATGTATTTTTTATAGAGTGAAATTAAATAATTTCCGATGTTACATACTTTTAAGTTTTCTCAGTTGCATCAAAGAATGCTTACATAAAAATTTGTAAATATGAGGGTTCCCAGGAGATGGCGGACTGAGAAACTGCTAGTGGCTTGAGCTCTGACCACATCTTCTAGAAACGGTAGGATTTTCTGCCTTTAGTAGGCCAGTCAATAAGGGGTCCTAGCGGTGACACCAAGGAGGTGACTATAACTTAATTTGGGTTAAAAAATAGAATAGAAAAAAAGGTAAAAAAAATTTTTCTTTTAAAATTATTAAGCACACCACCTCCCCCTTCCCCTCCCCCCATAACCAGTCCCTGGGGACCAGCTCCTAGCAAGCTCCCCTGCTAGGAGCTTCTTTCTTTACCAAGATTCCTGTCCCACCAGGGAGTATCATTCATTCTAAGTCTATACCCTTCTGAAACCTCTGGCCTTTCTTCTTTCTAAGTAGCCAACCCCCCCCCACCTCACCCACATAGCTATTAAATAATTAAAAATAAATAAATAAATAAACTCTTTCATTTCACCACTCTTTTATGACTGTTCTTTTTGCTATCTTTTTCTTTTTTCTCTCTCTCTTTCTTTTTTTTTCTTTTTCTCATTCTTGTCATCCTTTCTTCCCTAATCCTACAGCTTCCAAAGCCACAGGCCCCATCACCTACACCACCAAACAGTGTGCTTTTTTGAATTCACTGATACACATTTGGGAATTATTTTGGGGAAGAATTCTGACTAAGAGTAGACTCTCACTGCGAGTATCTCTGCTCAACTTACCTTCCTCCTTTAGCTACCCCTAGAATATACAGTGGATAGTAGATTTGCATAACTGTCTATTTCAGCTATTCTAGCCTAGTCCTGAGGTGTTTTTTTTTTTTTTTTCTCTCTTTCTTAACAATCAGCTGCCTCTGATCACGAGGTTTGAGGTAATCTGGGACAGGGTATTTTTTTACCCTGCTCTATTTTATTATTAATATTATATAAAGTCATACATCTTCCCCCACTTTAGGTTGATCAGAATTAACTCTTAGGGTATCTTTCATTGCTAGGGTAGTGGGCATCTTATCTATTGTGGGAGGAACTTGTCTCGTTACTCCTACCTCCTCTACAGACTCTCCCCTCCCTCCTCCTCCTAGCTAATTAAAAAAATTAAATTAAATTAAATTAAAAATAAAGTAATAAAAAAACCTTTCCTTTCACTGCTCTTTAATTACAGCTCTTTTTCTTATCTTTTCTCTTTTCTCTCTCTTGTCTCTTTTTTGTTTTTTTTTTATCTTGTCATACACTTCTTCCTTCCTTCTTCTTTGCCTTTCTGAATTTGTGAATTATTTTGGGGAAGAAATCTGACTCAGTGGACTCTCTATATGTGTATCTCTGCTCAAGTTCCCTTTCCCCTCTTGTTACCCCTAGAATATACAGTGGATAGTAGATTTGCGTAACTGTCTATTCTTGCTATCCCTTCTTTCTTTTCTCTTTCTTCTTCACTGGGATTAGGTTACTATTTTTTCACAGACTGGATAAATTGTTTGGCTAACAGGTAGTGATTAAAATGCTTCAATACTTGCTTCAGTTGCTACTGTAATTCCTGAGGTTGGTAAGTGCAATTGTCATAAAGGTATTTAGTACAGTGTTGCTTGTACTAAAGACACAACAGCTGATGAACAACATAGCATAAAAAAGAAACACATAAATCAAAAAAATGGGTAGATCAAAAACAAATAAAACTGCTACTCCAATGAATGAAGACAATAGCCCAGAAGAAACTACATATCAGCGAGAAGTAACCATAGATAAGAAAAGTATGCAAGCAATAATAATATAATGGATCAGAAAACATAACCCAACCATATGCTGCTTGCAAGAATCCCATCTGTCACAACAAGATAAACACGGACTTAAAATGAAAGGATGGAAAACTATCATCAGGCTAATGGACCACAAAAAAGGGCAGGAACAGCCATTCTCATCTCAGACACGATAGATTTTTAAATTAAATAAAGTAATAAAAGATGGGCAAGGACATTACATAATGATTATAGGATCAATCAGCCAAGAAGACTTAACAATTATTAACATCTATGCACCCAATAAGGGACCATCTAAATACATTAAGCACCTACTGAAAGAATTTCAAAAATAGATCAATAGTAATACAATAATAGTGGGAGACTTCAATACACCACTCTCACACTTAGACAGATCAACAAAGCAGAGAACCAATAAAGATACAAGAGAATTGAATGAAGAGATTGACAGACTAGACCTCTTGGACATTTTCAGACTCCTTCACCCCAAAAAACTGGAATACACTTTCTTTTCAACCACATAACACATACTCAAGGACAGACCACATGTTAGGACACAAAGACAGCATAAATAAATTCAAGAACATCAAAATCATCCCAAGTATCTTCTCAGACCAGAGTGGAATAAAACTAACATTTAACAACAAACAGAAAATTACTAAAAGTCACATAATTGGAAACTAAAAAACATACTCCTTAAAACCACTGGGTCAGAGAGTCACTCAAGCAGGAAATTCAAATGTTCCTGGAAACAAATGAAAATGATGACACAACCTATCAAAATATTTGGGACACAGCTAAAGCAGTACTGAGAGGGAAACTCATAGCCATACAATCACATATTAAACACCAAGAAGAATCTCTAATGAACGACCTTACTACACATCTCAAGGACTTAGAGGAAGAGGAACAAAGGAACCCTAAAGCATCCAGAAGGACAGAAATCACTAAAGTTAGAGCAGAAATAAACAACATCGAAAATAAAAGAACCATACAAAAGATCAATGAAGACAAATGTTGGTTCTTTGAAAGATTAAACAAAATTGACAAACCCCTAGCCAGACTCACCAAACAAAAAAAGAGAAAAGACTCAAATTAATAGAATTGTAAATGATGGAGGAGATATCACAACTGACACCACAGAAATCCAGAGAATCCTGCAAAACTTCTATAAAGAACTATATGCCACCAAGCTAGAGAATCTGGAAGAAATGGAACAATTCCTAGAAGCATATGCCCTTCCAAAACTGAACCAAGGAGAACTACAAAATCTAAATGCACCAATCACAGACAAAAAAATTGAAACCGTTATTAAGAATCTCCCCAACAACAAAAGTCCTGGACCAGATGGCTGCACAAACAAATTCTACAAAACTTTCAGAAAACAGTTAATACCCATACTTCTGAAGCTTTTTCATAAGATTGAAGAAACAGGAATACTCCCTTCCACCTTCTATGAAGCCAACATCTCCCTGATACCAAAAGCAGACAGGGACAGAACAAAAAAGGAAAACTACAGACCAGTATCTCTGATGAACATAGATGCCAAAATATTAAACAAGATCTTGGCCAACCGGATACAGCAACATATCAAAAAGATTGTTCATCACGACCAAGTGGGATTCATCCCAGGAATGCAAGGCTAGTTCAACATCTGTAAATCAATCAATGTCATTCATCACATCAATAAAAGCAAAGCCAAAAACCACATGATTATCTCAATAGATGCAGAGAAAGCCTTTGACAAAATCCAACACCCATTCATGCTCAAAACTCTACAAAAAATGGGAATAGATGGGAAATTCCTCAAGATAGTGGAGTCTATATATAGCAGACCTACAGCCAACATCATACTCAATGGACAGAAGCTGAAAGCATTCCCCCTCAGATTGGGGACTAGACAAGGCTGTCCACTGTCACCGTTACTCTTCAACATAGTATTGGAAGTTCCTGCTATAGTAATCAGGCAAGAGGAAGAAATCAAATGGCTACAGATTGGAAGGGAAGAAGTCAAGCTCTCACTATTTGCAGATGATATGATAGTATACATAGAAAAACCTAAAGAATCCAGCAGAAAACTGCTGGAAGTTATTAAGCAATATAGCAAGGTGTCAGGCTATAAAATCAATGTACAAAAATCAGTGACATTTCTTTATGCAAACACTAAATCTGAAAAAGAAGACATCCAGAAATCACTTCCATTTACTGTTACAGCAAAATCAATCAAATACCTAGGAATAAAGTTGACCAAAGATGTGAAAGACTTGTATGCTGAAAACTATGAGTCGCTACTCAAGGAAATAGAAGCTGATACCAAAAAATGGAAAGATATCCCATGCTCATGGATTGGAAGAATAAATATCATCAAAATGAATATTCTCCCCCAGAGCCGTTTACAAATTTAATGCAGTACCCATCAAAGTTCCACCAAGCTTCTTTAAGAGAATAGAACAAACACTACAGTCATTTATCTTGAACCTGAAAACACCTAAAATTGCCAAAACCATCTTGAGGAAAAGAAACAGAAATGGAGGCATCACACTCCCAGACCTTAAACTATATTATAAAGCCATCATCATCAAAACAGCATGGTACTGGTACAAAAATAGGCACACAGAGCAGTGGAACAGAATGGAAAGCCCAGAAGTAAATCCCTACACCTATGGACATCTAATCTTTGTTATGGGAACCCAAAGGATTAAATGGAAAGAGGAGGCTCTCTTCAATAAATGGTGCTGGGAAAACTGGGTTGTAATATGCAGAAGAATGAAATTGAACCACTTTATCTCACCAGAAACAAAAGTCAACTCCAAATGCATCAAAGACCTAGATGTCAGACCAGAAACAATCAAATACTTAGAGGAAAACATTGGTAAAACACTTTCCCACCTACACCTCAAGGACAACTTTGATGAATCAAACCCAATTGCAAGGAAGACTAAAGCAGAAACAAACCAATGGGACTACATCAAATTGAAAAGCCTCTGCACATCCAAAGAAACTATCACACAAACAAAGAGACCCCTCACAGAATGGGAGAATATCTTCACTTGTCATACATCAGACAAGAAACTAATCAGCAAAATATATAAAGAGCTCAGCAAACTTAGCACCAAAAAAGCAAATGACCCCATCCAAAAATGGGCAGAGGATATGAACAAAACATTCACCTCAGAGGAGATCCAAAAGGCTAACAAACATATGAAAAACTGCTCTAGGTCACTGATTGTCAGAGAAATGCAAATTAAGATAACACTAAGATACCACCTCACTCCTGTCAGAATGGCATACATCAAAAAGGACAGCAGTAACAAATGCTGGAGAGGTTGTGGGGACAAAGGAACCCTTTTACATTGCTGGCGGGAATGTAAATTGGTACAGCTTCTGTGGATAGCAGTCTGGAAAACTCTCACAAGGCTAGACATGGACCTTCCATATGATCCAGTAATTCCTCTCCTGGGGTTATACCCCAAGGACTCCATAACACCCAACCAAAAAGAGGTGTGTACTCCTATGTTCATAGCAGCACAATTCATAATAGCTAAAACCTGGAAGCAACCCAGGTGCCCAACAAGAGATGAGTGGCTGAGAAAACTGTGGTATATATACACAATAGAATACTATACAGCTATCAAGAACAATGAACCCACCTTCTCTGACCCATCTTGGACAGAGGTAGAAGGAATCATGTTAAGTGAGCTAAGTCAGAAAGATAAAGATGAATATGGGATGATCCCACTCATCAACAGAAGTTGACTAAGAAGATCCGAAAGGGAAACTAAAAGCAGGACCTGACCAAATTACAGCAGGAACCTCACATCTCCACTATAGAGCCCCTACTTCCCCCAGTTCCCGAACCCTTGGATAGGGCCCACTTTCCCGTATGCCTCTCCCAATCCATATCAAATAATATTGCATCTGCCAATCACAACCTAACCAATGCAACGATTGCCACCTCAACATGCTTCAACTCAGACTGTGTCCAGAGACTTCACGTGTGGAATGACAACCCTTCAGCTTCATTACTCGGGTGAGACCTTTCCTTTCATAGTATACTCTAATTCCATCTCAGGTGGTTCACTTTCTAACAAAGTCCCAAATCCTAGATATACACCAGTTTCTGTGAGAGAGAGCATATCTTCACACGTATCCATAAACTACTACAAAATATATACCTGAAAGCAGAAGTACACTAGAGTTTGCAGTGAGTGTCCCCTAACACTTCCTCTCCACTATTCCAAGCTTTGGATCCATGATTGCTCAACAATTTGTTTGGCTTCGTATGTTAACTCTCTTTTCAGTCACCAGGTTCCAGATGTCATCAGGATGCCGGCCAGGCTTCCCTGGACTGAGGACCCCACCAATGTGTCCTGGAGCTCTGCTTCCCCAGAGACCCACCCTACTAGGGAAAGAGGGAGGCAGACTGGGAGTATGGACCAACCAGTCAACGCCCATGTTCAGTGGGGAAGCAATTACAGAAGCCAGACCTTCTACCTTCTGCAACCCACAATGACCCTGAGTCCATGCTCCCAAACGGATAGAGAATGAGAAAGCTATCAGGAGAGGGGGTGGGATATGGAGACTGGGTGATGGGAATTGTGTGGAGTTGTACCCCTCCTACCCTATGGTTTTGTTAATTAATCCTTTCTTAAATAAAAAAGAAAAAATTGTAAATATAAGTTTGTATTAGTTAATAGCCTAGTATCAACTCTTTCCTCTTTCAGTAATGTGGATTCCTAGAAATAGTGTTAGCTTGTAACTAGATGAGTGAATTTAAACTTTTAATGTCTTGAAGTTGACTTCTGGTTTTTGTTTGTTTGCTTGCTTTTACCAATGTACATTCTTGCTTCAATATTTCAGCAACACTTTAATTCCTTTTCCTGACATATCTTAGATAATAGAAGAAGAAGAAACATCCCATGAATTTGTCAAATAGCACACCACAATTTTCTGATCTCTCTAAGTTTAATCTCAACAAAAGAAATTAAAATGATTACATTTACCCTCAATCTTTATGTACGATGGAAAGTGTACATGAAAGAGAAACTATGGGTGCATTGATGTGCTATGTCTGTCTAAGGGGATCAAATGATAATCCCTTTTTAGGTTCATGTCTATGAAATTTCCTGACATTATATTATGAATACTATAAAACTAGGGGAAAGGGTGGTGGTGCACCCAGTTAAGCGTATAGTGTACTAAGCTCAGGGGCTAGTGCAAGGAACTGAGTTGGAGTCCCCTCTCCCTACCTGGAGTGGGGACGCTTCACAAACGGTGAAACAGGTCTGCTGGTGTCTATCTTTTGTTCTTCCTCTCTCTCCCCCCCTCAATCTCTCTCTCTGTCTCTCTCCTATCAAATAAACCGGGGTCGGGGGATGGATGCTGCAATTGGTAGCTTCACAGTGCTGGCACTGAATCCCAGCAATAATCCTGGAGACAACAAAACAGAACCAAAATGAATACTATAAAATGGGCATAACTCACAATTTTTCTCAAATAGAACCTAGAGTATATCTATTGTGTAAAACTCGAAGTTCTAGTAATTTCAGCAAAAAGAAGTTAAATCCAAGAAATATTTGTTTTTGCTGAAGATGTGGCTTTATATAACTTATTTATTCATGCAGTTAATAATTTATACATTCAAATTACTGATGGTCTATGGTAAGCGATGAACTAGGCACTGGGAATAGAGAGTTAAGAATGAACATCTCTTTCAGGAACAGATTCTGTTTCCTGAGCAAAGTAACTCCTACACAATGTGGGGAAAAACATAAAGAAATAGAATAAATGTGACTCAATCAGAGAAAAGGTTTTTCTCCTTGTGCCCCCAGGAAAAACTTTACAAAGGGATTCTTGAGTCTCTTGTGAATGATATATTAGAATTCTTCAGGTAAATGAGCATAGAAAGTCACTTTGTAGAGTGGAAACAAGTTGTGAAAAAGCATCAGCATATGAGTTCCCTGGGCAGATGACCTCACCAATATTTCCTGGAACCCCACCAACCCAGAGCCCTACCCCATTAGGGAAAGACAGAAACAGGCTGGGAGTATGGGTCTGTCAAAGCCCATGTCCAGCAGAGAAGCAATTACATATAGAAGCCAGACCTCCCACCTTCTGTACTCCATAAAGAAGTTGGTCATACTCTCAGAGCATAATAGGGAAGTTTCCAATGGAAAGGATGGGACACAGAATTCTAGCTGTGGGAACTACATGGAATTACAATTATACCCCTTACAATTATGTAACTCAGTACTAAAGCACTAATAACAAATAAAAAATAAATTAAAAAGCATCAGGATGAGAGTCAACTGAATACTTGAGAAATATTGAGTAAAAACAGAAAACACAGTAGTATTTGGCTTATAACAATGTCATAACATATTAAATACTTGCTACTATCAATGTTACTACCATCATCCGTGGTAACAGTAGTTAACAGTTTACTCCTCTTCAAAACTCAGTGAGGAGGGAGGCGGGCTGTAGCGCAGCGGGTTAAGTGCAGGTAGCGCAAAGCACAAGGTTGGGCATAAGGATCCCGGTTCGAACCCCGGCTCCCCACCTGCAGGGGAGTTGCTCCATAGGCGGTGAAGCAGGTCTGCAGGTGTCTATCTTTCTCTCCTCCTCTCTGTCTTCCCCTCCTCTCTCCATTTCTATCTGTCCTATCCAACAACGACAACAACAGTAATAACTACAACAATAAAAAAACAAGGGCAACAAAGGGAATAAATAAATAAAATAAATATTTAAAAAAATTAAAAAAAAAACTCAGTGAGGAAAATACATGTTATTACCCTTTCACAAATCTGAAAACTGATGCACAGATAAATTAGTTCATTTTTCAAAATAGGGGACTAAAGAGTAACTCAGTAGACAGGGATATATGACTGATCATATATGCAGCTCAGGTTTCAGTCTCAGCATGCCATGCAAATGCCACTGTGCCAGGGGAAGTCCCATGCTTATGGTGTCTCAACCTTGCTGTTCAGTCCTTCTATCTGAATATAAAAGACTGACCCAAGAACACTGAAATAACACATACACCAGGCTCTGACTCTGGTAAAACAAACTAAGGAAGGAAGGTGGGAGGGAAGGAAGGAAGGAAGGAAGGAAGGAAGGAAGGAAGGAAGGAAGGAAGGAAGGAAGGAAGGAAGGATGGAAGGAAGAAAAAACCATATAGAAAACCATATATAAAGCTGGATAGTGAGGAAGTATAGGGAGAATTCAGACTGAAAAGAGCTATGTGGTTGTATAAGGAATCTGTAACTGTAGATCGTGGACAGCTTCAGAAAGGTATTACAGATAGCAATGTATGATATGATTTATATTGCCAAGTGAAGAAGACTACTATCACAGGGGAAGAAAAAGCAGGGAGATCAGTTTGGAGGATATGGCAGTAATCCAAGGGAGAATACATGAGAATATCAAATAAGATATCCTTACCTAGTTCAGAAGAAGTATACTTTAGAGATATAGAGTCTTTTTCCTTTAACTCGTCAGAATTGATCATTATTATAAAACATTAGAAATCTTTAATTGAGCTAAGATAACTTAAACTGGAAAATACCTTTTTCTTCAAAGAAATAGAGATATTTGTCCCTAGAAAAGTGTTTTGTAATTTAAAATGCATTTTAGATCATTTTCATTCTGATTATCTAAAGAAATTCACTGCTGCTTAAGGGCTAGTATACAGAAATAAATATACTTTTTTAAAGTTTAAGTTAAAATAATATTTTCAGGTAAAGCATAGTCCAATATAATTGTAAATTTCACTAAATAGGAAAATGAATAAAATTTAATATTTATATATATTTTTTTCTTCAAATGATCAAATTATTTGACTTTGGTAGTTTGACTCAATCCACTACACTTTTAGGTAACAAGGTGAAGTTTGCTGATCAAGAGAAAAACAGAGTGGTCTTTAATTTGTTCCCTTTAAAAAGTTCTCATGTTATAGTAGTAAAAACCTTGTTGACAATCTAGGTTTTAATTTAAAACCAGGTAAAGTTATAAAGTTTGGACACTAAATCTTTTTAAGCCTTACATTTTCCAGAGTTCTTTGTGAAAAATCTTGTGAGATTTGTTTCAATCGGATACTCTCAACCAGTTGCAAAAATGGATTTTTTTTGTGTCTACAAATAAGTAGCTTAAATTCATGAGAAATGAGTTTGAATTCTTATTTCTAGATTGCAATTATTTTCTTATAATGTTGTCTTTATGCTTCCAATATATATTAACATAGTTACATTTTATTATCACGTATAAGTTCACGACATTCTGAAACCAAATGTATTAAAATAAGCAAGAGTTAAGCCAAATAAATACCGATGTCTATATAATTCAATATGAGAAATCATTCTGACATGATTCAAAGAAGATATCATTTTAAAGAATTTATTTAAAATTGTTTCAAATTCAGTATTTAACAGATGGACATATTTACATGTATAGTATTTTAAATTTTATTTATACTATAAATATGATAAATATACATATAATATATAATATAATGTGTTATATATGATTAGCATTTTAACTATTTCATCATGAAGCAGTGGTGAGGATTAAAAATCTGCTTTATTCATGGACCCTCTTGTGGATCTCTGCAGGGTCTTGCCCTCAATGTGAAACAACAATGGTAGGGACTGCCCTACTGTCCAAAGGGAGGCTGGGTCAACATACTCTGCCACTTGAGGAAGACTAGTCCTGAAATGAGTGCAGCCTAGAATGTTCCTAGCTATGACCACAGAATGCAGGCTCTGACCTAGAAAGATGCAGAGTTTGCAGGCTTCTGTGCTGAATATGGGCCTCAGATCAGATCAATGGGGCTTACAGTTAACAGTATTTATATACTTTTCCCATGTTTGGGAACTATTCTCTTTCTACTTTCTAGGCTTGTTTCTGACTCAGCCACCATTTGCCCAAACAATACCTCTAGCCCACTTGCATGTTAGCTGTTGGGCTCCTTGGAATATACCTAAAAGAGACTTCTTAGCTACTTCTAAAATGAAGACCCCAAATTTCATCTGCTATACTTTTATCTTTTGGTTCCTGATTAGTAAACAATTTGTTCTGCTTTAAATCTTAATATTTTTCAACTACCAAGCTGCAGATTCTATTATGATGCCAACCTGATTCCCTGGGAAGACAACCTCAATAATGTGATCTGGAACCCCACCTCTTCAGAGAACTGCCCGACTAAGGAAAGGCAGAAACAAGCAGGGATTATGGATTGACTTGCCAACACCCATGTCCAGTGGGGAAGCAATTACAGAAGCCAGACCTTCAACCTTCTGCACCCCATAATGATCCTGGGTCCCTGCACCCAGAGGGATAAAGAATAGGAAAGTTTCCAATGGAGGGATGTGCTACAGAACCATGTTGTTGGGAATTGTTTCAATTGTACCACTCTTATCCTAGGGTCTTGCCAAACATTATTAAATCAATAAAAAAAAAACCCTGTTTTTCTGATGTTTTATTTATGAATTCTAAAAAAAAAATTACCCACTAATATTTGACTTGCACAATTATATATCTGCATATATATGTATAAGAAGTATATATGCATAAGAATACATAAGAATTTTGTTTAAATACATTTTATTAAATATTTAAATTTTAGGGCATATTTAATCTGTTAAGTAAGCAGTTAAGGAGGCTGGTATTAGGCATTTTTATTTAAAGTCTATAAATTAGTTCATATACATTATCTTAAGTGAATATTATTAAACCATAACACTAGTCAGAACACATTAATATCAATAATTTACACATCTATATCAAACAGCATTATCATAAAGGAAAGGACTTTGTTCTCTTTAATTTTATATCATAAGTGTGGGTCAGGACTTATAGAAAACATTAAAATTATATCACAGAAAGTACTTCAACATTCTTGTGCGATGAAGAACAAGTCTATATAAAAATACAAAAACTAAAGAGCTTTCATTTATACAGGGTGATCAAGCTCTGTACAATCAGGTAATCCAGACTCCTGTGTCTTCCATTTACAAACAAACCCCAAAAGATAAAAATACCTTGGGCTGAATCTCATGAAGGAAATGAGGAACTTTTACAAGTAAAATTATAGGACATTATTAAAAAAAAAAAAACAGAAATGGAAGAACATTCCTTGTTCCTGGCATGGAAACATAAAGATTATATTGCTTACTTCACCAAAAGCAATTAACAATTTTTAAAAATTTTATTGGGGGGATTAATGAATTACAGTATATCAGTTGTACTTTTTTTACACATGGGTATTGTTTCCCAGTTCTGTATAACAGGTATCTGCTGCAAACTTTTATCTGTCCCCCCAGGAGGGGGCCTCTAACACCCTTTATCCCAGGCCTCCTATTCCTTTCCCTCCCTGGAGTTCGTTGCTTTGTTGCAGTACCCTTTTTCCAGTTTAACTTTCATACCATGCTCCCCACTTCCTAATTCTGTCTTCCAAGTTCCACTTACATGTGTAGTTATCACATATTCATCCACTCTATTCCTTCTGCTTCTCTTTTTCTATATGGTTGAAACTTCTGTTGCTTTTGTTTGAGTTTCCATGCATATTCTACCACAGAGTACTTTATTTGGAGTTATAGTTCCTTTACTTCTTTCTTGTACTAATTCTTTCAATAGTTCTTGCAAGGCTGTGTTGTTGGTGATTTCCTGCCGTTTCTGTCTGTCTGAGAAGCTTTTGATTTACCTTTTATACTTGAAGGATAATTTGGCAGAATAGAGTACATATGGTTAATAATTATTGTCTCTTAATATTGTAAGAATGTCATTCCATTCTCTTCTTGCTTCTAGGATATGTGTTGAGATATCTAATGATAGCCTAATGGTTCTGCCTTTATATGTCAGCTTCTTCCTTTCCATTGAAGCTTGAAGAAGTTCTTCCTTGTTCTTGTCCTTATTTTTGGACAATGTTACTTCTTGGGTTTTTTTTTTGGGGGGGGATCAGTATCTTTGGCTTCGTTTCAGCTTCTACTATATCTGTCTTTTAACTATTATCCAGATGTGGAATGTTTTCTGCAAAATTTCTTGAATATGCTCTCTGCTCCTCTTTATCTTATCTTCAGGGACCACTGAAACTTTCATATTCTTCCTTGTGATGGTTTGTTAACTCATAGAGAATTGCTTCATTTTTTTTTTTTTTTGGTACACCTTTCTTCTGCAACTGCTTTGCTCTCCAAGAGTGTGGAGGTTTGTCTTCTAGTTTTGCCATTATGTCCTCAAGATGGTTTATTCTAGATACAAGACCTTTCAGATAGGCTCTTGTGCTGTCAAGGCTATCTTTTAGTTCATATATATAAATATATATATTTTTTTTTTCTTCAGAACTGTCTTTGTGAAATTCTTTGGTGACTAGGTCTCAAAATTCCAAATTTGCATTTGGATTTATGGCTGTTTTTTTTTTTTTTTTTTTTTTTTTTTTACCAGCACCATCACTGATTTTTTTTTTTCCTCCTCCAGGGTTATTACTGGGCTCGGTGCCTGCACCATGAATCCACCGCTCCTGGAGGCCATTTTTCCCCCTTTTTGTTGCCCTAGTTGTTGCAGCCTCATTGCGGTTATTATTGCCATTGTTGACGTTGCTTTGTTGTTGGATAGGACAGAGAGAAATGGAGAGAGGAGGGGAAGACAGAGAGAGAGGGGGAGAGAAAGATAGACACCTGCAGACCTGCTTCACCACCCGTGAAGTGAATCCCTTGCAGGTGGGGAGCCGGGGGCTCAAACCCAGATCCAAACGCCGGTCCCTGTGCTTTGCGCCACGTGCGCTTAACCCACTGCGCCACCGCCGGACTCCCGATTTTTTTTTAACTTTTTATTTATAAAAAGGAAACATTGACAAAATCATAGGGTAAGTGGGGTACAGCTTTGCACAATTCCCACAACCAGACCTCCATATACCATCACCTCCAATAATAGCTTTCCTATTCTTTAAATCTCTGGGAGTATGGACCCAAGATTATTGTGGGATACAGAAGGTTGAAGGTCTGGCTTCTGTAATTGCTTCCCCACTGAACGGTAGCAGTTGAAAAGTGGATTCATACTCTCAGCCTCTCTCTCTCTCTTTCTCTTGTGGGGGAGGGCTGGGGGGAAGCAGAGCTCCAAGTCACATTGGTGGTCTTGTCTGTCCAGGGAAGTCTGATTGCATCCTGCTATCATCTGGAACCTGGTGGCTGAAAAGAGAGTTAATATACAAAGCCAAACAAATTGTTTATCATGGACCTAAAGGCTGGAACAGTGCAGATAAAGCATTGGGGGGGGGGGTCCTCCATTTTGTAGATATCTGTGGGCATCTTTTAGTTATATTCCAAAGGGCCTGTAGCTATACTAGTGTTTTTGTTTGTGTGTGTGTGTTTTTTTTCCTGAGCCTGAAATCTGATATGAAGGTGGATCCAAGTTATTGTCTTGGGAAATTGTGTCATGGCTGGGAAAAGGACCAGAAAGCTAAATCAGAGAAGAAAGCATCTCCCTAATATGGAAAAGGGGTATAAATATTATGGTAAACCCCATAGATTTGATGTGATCTGGGGCCCATAATTAGCTTAGGAGCCTGTGTGACCTCTGCATCCCTCTAGATGTGAACTCACATTCTGTGGTCATTAGTAGGAACATTCCATGCTGCCCCAGTATCTGCCCATCTTCCTCAGGTGTATCAGAGAGTATGTTGCCCATCTTCCCTTCAGAGGATGGAACATTCTCTACCATTGTTGATCCAGGTTGAGGGCAAGGTAGTATGGGGGCCCACAAAGGGGTCTATTTTGTTGTTCCTGTTAGAAGTTATTGGTAACAATGGAGAGAGGGATTTATTTGAGGTCTAGGCCCATCATGTCTGTTTGGGAATCTCAGGATTCGCCGATTATGGCCCCAGCTGGTGGAATGGCCTGATAGTGACTAAAGAGTCATCCTTAAAGTATGCTAGTCTCTTGCCCTTATTCAGCTTTTGCAGTCCTTGCTTTGATAAGGTTAGCTTGGAGTGAGTCAGAGAAATGTAATAGGAAGTAGGTGAGTAGGGTATCTAAGTCTAAGTGGACACTATTTCATTATGAACTTGATACTGACTCACAACAGACTATTGTGTCTTTTTGCTTTCAGGTATATATTTTGCCCTAATTTATGATACATGTCAATAGATTTTCATAATTAGCTTTCTGAAATCACAGACATGTTTCCATAATCTTCATAATCATGAAGATGAATACTTGTATTTTCTCTATGTTTTTTGTTGGGTGTGGTTTCTACTATTTAACCAATGGTGGCACTGTTTTTGTTTGTTTGTTTGTTTTTAAGTATACTCCTTGTTAATTGAGATTCAACTGGGGTAAACTCTCAGTATGTGATTAGGTAATTTAATAAGGTTCCCTATGGCTTCTTTTTCCATTCTTGTTCTGAGCTGTTATCCCAAGCTCTGGATCCAGCTATGCCCACCTTCTTCAGGCTGAATGTGGCCTTTCACTGCCCTATTGTGTATTCTCTCCTGAACTTCTGTCCAGCATGTAGTATCTACAAATTAAGATGACTCCTCCAGTTGTGGCTTTAGTTGCCTCTGCTCCACTTAAGTTCTGCCAGCCACTTTCCACATGCCTGTTGGTATACACCTGGTCCTTAGACTTTGTAGGCTGTGTTTTGAGATTATGGGTGTTGTTGTTCTTCTTTTAAAATTTTTTTTGTCTTTTTAAAAAATATTGATTTACTTATTTTCCTTTTATTGTTTTCCTTGTTGTTTTTATTGTTGTAGTAGTTATTATTATTGTTGTCATCATTGTTAGGACAGAGAGAAATCGAGAGAGGAGGGGAAGACAGAGAGGGGGAGAGAAAGATAGACACCTGAAGACCTGCTTCACCGGCTGTGAAGAGATTCCCCTGCAGGTAGGAAGACCAGGGCTCGAACTGGGATCCTTATGCTGATCCTTAAGCTTCGCGCCATGTGCGCTTAACCCACTGCACTACCGCCTGACTCCCTTTTTTTTCTTTTTAAAATTGTTTTTGTCTTTTTTTTTCTTGGGCATGATCTTTTGGTTACAGTTACTCTTTGGCCACACCACTGGAAATTGCAATCAACAATTTAAATACAATCACTATTAAGATTCCAGTGGCATTTTTCAAGCAATTAGACCAACTTGTCCAAACATTTGTATGGAACCACAACAAAACCATAAATAGGCAAAGCACTCCTTTGAAAAAAGGAAAAAATATAGAGGCATCATGCTTCCTAACTTCAGTTTATACTACAAAGCAACAGAAATGAAAACAGCATAGTGCTGTAATAAGCATGGATCAATGGAGTATAATCTAGAGTACACACATATAAAACCACCTAATAAATTACAAAAGAATTAAAATTATTCAATCTAGTAAAGAAGGATTCTTCAGCAGGTGGTACTGGTAAAATTGAACAGCCACCTGGAGAAAAATGAAACTAAAATACCACCATAAACCCAAATCAAATAAAGTTGTATCAAATACCTGGATATTAGAGCAGAAAGTCTAAAATTCATAGAAAAAAATTTTAGTGATAGTTGCAGGATTTTTGCATCACAGTTGTGTTTGGAGACTCAACTGCATGGGCATGGGAAATGAATAAAATAGTAAATAAATAGGACTATATCAAACTAAAAAGCTTCTATAAATCGAAAGCAAACTACACAAGGGTAACCAGGCAACCCAGTCAATGGGAGAAGATATCTGTATGTTACACATCTGATAAGCAACTGATATCAAGCATCTACACAAAACTGAAATAGCTCTACCAAAAAAAAAAAAGTGGGCCAAAAAACTAGAGACATTTTTGTAAAGAAGAGATACACATGGCCCACAGACATATGAAGAAATGATTCACTTTATATGTCATTAGAGAAATGCAAACTAAAACTACACTGAGATTGCACCTTACAGCTGTGAGAATGGCCTACATCAGTAAAACAGGAAATGACTGGTGTTTGAGAAGTTGTAGAGAAAAAGGAACTCTGCTATATTGCTGCTGGGAATGCAACTGATGCAGCCCATTTGGAACACTATATGGACAGTCCTAGTACACCAGATTAAATGCATATATTACAAAGTACAATGACCCTTGGAAAGATTTTGGTTTGAGCCCTGGGCTTCCCACCTGCAGGCGGTTGCTTCACAAGTGGTGATGCAGGTCTTCAGGTGTCCATCTTTCTCTCCCTATCTTTCCCTCCCCTCTCAATTTATCTCTGTCCTAGCCAAAAAAAAAAAAAAAAAGGCTGCAGGAGCAGTGGATTTGTCCTGTAGGCAATAACCCTGGAGGCAAAGGAAAAAAAAATTGCCTTATGATCTAGCAATAACATTCTCAAGCATTTATGCAAAGATTACACAAACACTAATTTAAAGGGACACATGCACCCTTATGTTCACAGCATCATTATTTACAATACCCCAAAATTGGAAGCAGCCTAAATGCTCATTAACAGATGAGCAGATAAAGAATTTATAGGAATTATACACTATGTAATACTAGTATTCAATTAAAAAGATGATATTGTGTCCTTTGGGATAAAATGTATGTAATAGGAGGTGATTATGCTTAGCAAAATAAGTAAAGAGATAAAGCAACTACCAGATGGTTTCACTCATGTGTGAAATCCAGAGAACTGATACACATAAACTTGCAAAAAGCAAAGCAAAACAACAACTACAACAATGAAAGACAGAAGCAAATTGTAAGGCCTGTGAGAACTATGGCTGTTCTCTTTGGAGATCAGAGGGTGGGGACACAGAACTTTGGTGGTGTGGAACTATTCTCCATAAACTTACTCTCCTATAACCCAATATAATCACAAGTAGAATAATAAAGAAATTTACAAAAAAACTTACATTTTCTACAAAACAAAGAAAAAAAAAGCATAAACTTAAGAGATAGTATAGTGAGGTACAAATCTATTATAATTACAGAGAGGTGAACAAGTCCCAAAAGTAGATTTTCTAATGCAAACCTGAATTCACCCAATTTCTCTTCATAATTTCTTTTGTCTTTAAACAGTTTTTTTTTTAAATTCATCATCAGATAATTTATTCAATACTAAGGATAAAGCAGCTGATGAATAGTCAAGGCAAATGAGCAGGGGATTATATATTTATTTTTATTTTTTAAAGATCTTATTTATTTATTCATGAAGAAAGAAGGAGAGAGAAAGAACCAGACATCCCTCTAATACATGTTCAATCCTTGGCAGCAAGGATTGAACTCAGGACCTCATGCTTAAGAATCCAATGCTTTACACACTGTGCCACCTCCCAGATTACTATTTTTTTTCTTTTTTGAAGTAAACTATGTGCCAAATACAAACACCCTATCCCTGCTTGATTTCTGCCTCCATATACGACTTAGGAGAAAAACAGAGCTAGGCAAAAAAGAAGGAAAAAAGTATCTCTAGAACTCAAGGAACTGCAGAAGTAGGACTTGTCAGAAAAGTTATGAGCGTTTTTGTATAGAAAAGTATGTGAAGACTTTCCAACAACCCATAGTATGAACCTAGGTACTGAGAACATCTGTATCTTAGTGAGACTTCACAGAATCTACAAAAGAAAGCATTAAAAAAGAAAGGAAGGAATAAAAATCTGTCAAATCCAAAGCGAGTAAGGAACTTTTAAAATGGTATGATGGTTAATGTTCTGTCAACTTAAAGGATGTTTTTAAAAATGTTAACGGGGAGTCCTGAGATTCCCAAACAGACAATATGGGCCTGAATCTTGAAAGATCCCTCTCTCCATTGTTAATGCTCATCTCTATCAGGAACACCACAATAGACCCCTTTGTTGGTTCCCATAGGACCTTGCCCTCAGTGTGGATCAACAACGGCAGAGAATGTTCCATTCTCAAAGGGAGGCTGGACAACATACTCTATGTTCCACCTGAGGAAGATGGGTCTTGAAATTGGGGAAGCCTGGAACATTCCTACCCATGACCACAGGATGTGAGCTCAGACCTATAGGTGATGCAGAGGTCACATAGGCTCCTAAGCTGAATATGGGCCCCAGATCACATCAAATCTATGGGGTTTACAGTCAACAATATTTATTAAGTCAACAACCTATCCCATATTAGGGAGCTACTCTCTTCCTTGATCCAGCTTTATGGTCCTTTTTCCAGCCATGACATCACCTCCCTAGACAATAACTTAGATCCACCTGCATATTAGATGTCAGGCTCAGGGGAAAAAAAAAAAAAACTAGTATAGTCATGGACTCATTGGAATATAACTAAAATAGGACTACTAACTGTCTACAAAATGGAGACCCCCCAACTTTTCATATGAATTTTTCCAACCTTTAGGTTCATGATTAGTCAACAATTTTTTGGCTCTATATGTTAACTCTTTTTTTAGCCACCAGGTTTCAGATGCTAACATGATGGCAACCAAACTTCCCTGGACAGACAACCCCACCAATGTGTCCTGGAGCCCTGCTTCCCCAGAACTCTGCCCCACTAGGGAAAGAGAGAGACAGGCTGGAAGTGTGGATGCACCTGTCAATGCCCAGGTTCAGCAGGGAAGCAATTATAGAAGCCTGACTTTCCACCTTCTGCACCCCATAATGACCCTGGCTCCATTCTCCCAGAGGGTTAAAGAATAGGAAATCTATCAGAGTAGGGGATGGAATACAAAGTTCTGGTTTTTGTCAGTGTTTCCTTTTTATAAATTAAAAAAAAAGAAAAAGGTTAACATGGGGCTGGGCAGTGCGACTCCCAGTGCACAAGCTCTGGTCATCATATGCAAGGTGGGAGCTTCACAAGGAGTAGTGAAGAAGTGCTGCAGGTGTTTCTCTCTGTCTCTATCTTCTCCTTCCCTCTTAATTTCTCCCTGTCCTGTCAAAAAGGGGAAAAAAAAAGTCTCTGAGGAGTCCAGCGCTAGCACGGCAGGTTAAGTGCAGGTGGCACA
Organism: Erinaceus europaeus; assembly: GCF_950295315.1. Classification (NCBI taxonomy): domain Eukaryota; kingdom Metazoa; phylum Chordata; class Mammalia; order Eulipotyphla; family Erinaceidae; genus Erinaceus; species Erinaceus europaeus. The sequence continues at coordinate 148,035,970 of NC_080163.1, forward strand.
AAGAGCAAGGACCAGTGAAAGGATCCCGGTTGGAACCACTGGCTTCTCTTCTGTAGGGGATGGTGAAGCAGGTCAGCAGGTGGTCTTTCTCTCCCCCTCTCTGTCTTCTACTCCTTTCTCCATTTCTCTCTGTCCTATCTAACAGCAATGATGTCAATAACAACAATAATAACTACAACAACAATAAAAAAACAAGGGCAACAAGCCAAAAAAATAAATAAAATATTAAAAAATAAGGATTATGTTAAGGATTTATGTTTAAAAAAACAGCCTCTGGCAGTGTGGATTTGCCATATTGGCAATGAGCCTCAGTTATCACCCTGGTGGCAATTTAAAAAAGAAAGAAAAGGGGGAGTGGGGTCAGCGTTAGTGCAATGGGTTAAGTGCCCATAGTATGAAGCTCAGAGACCCATCCAAGGATCCTGGCTTGAGACTCCAGCTCCCCACCTTCAGGGGGGTCACTTCACAAGCCTGACTTTCTCTCCCCTCTCTGTCTTTCCCTCCCCTCTCAGTTTCTCTTTATCCTGTCCAACAACAACAACAACAATAACAGCAACAATAACAGGGAAAAAATGGCACCCATGAGCCCTGGATTCATGGGTACAGGCACTGAGTAACCAGAAACAGTCCTGGAGACAAAAAACAAACAGAAAAAAAAAAAAAGAAATGAAATGAAATAAACAGAGGAAAAGAAAAGAAAAGAAGAAAGAAAAGTTTAGCACACACACACAAATAAATCTGTAAATCTAGGTAAAATAGGTTGCCTATGAAAGTGGGCTTCAATCAGTTTTGAAAGACAGTCCCCACCACTACAAAGACTGCCTCTACACATTACCTGCAAAATCATGTCTCCTGGATCTCCAGTTCACTGAGCCACATTGCCATGGGCCACTTTGCCCATGACTTTTCAACCTCCATAATCATGTGAGGTAATTCTCTCCCTCTCCCCTTACCCCTGACATTGGTTCTGAAACCAAATAAAATTATATCATATCAGTGGGTCTATTTTCTTACATTTTTTTCTTTCATATGTTCTAGGACAGAAAAGGCCAATTATAGCAGTTCATCTGGTGAAAATATAAGAAAGAGAGATCTACTTTGCTGACATTTTTGTATAATGGGAGCAACTAACTCATAGCCAGTCAGAAAGGCAGGAGAAGTCTTCACTGTAATAGAAGAACAAAATGTTAATAAATTTAGGACTGGATAACTTCTAAATCAAGTCTTTTAGAGCCAAAATTGAACATGGGACATTATATTATCTAAAGTTAACAGAGAAGGGATGGAGTCTGTAAGACTTATCATGCATTAACAGAGGGAAAATTTAATTTCCTGGGCGGAATACATTTTAAAGGGACAGTAAGATACAAACATAAAGTTATATTTTGATAAGTTTCTCCATGCCACCTGTTTAATAATGCTAGTGATGTTTAGAAGACAGAATCAGTTTTACATGAATGAGGAAGTGAAGAGAGCAAAGATGAGTTAAATGTGCCACTGGCAATTGAAATGAACAGAGATATCACTGGTAGAAACATTTTTGGGAAAAGGATGAATTCAGGGTTGTAGATGTTGATATTTATAGATATTGATCTGTGTATATCACTACAGATATGACAATTACCATAGATAGCATAGGCTTGGTATTCCCAGTTTGTAGATTTTTAAAGATGAATTTTAGGTGTATATTTCCTTTCATCTTCTTATTACTGATTCTGAGGCATTTTTCCTGTTACTCTTTTTTTTTTTCTGCCTCAGAAAAGTACTTCTATTTACTGATGAATTAGAGCAGAAAGACCCCAAGGAACATGACAATAAAGATTTTTTTTTTTTTTTTAGTGTTGTTACCTTTTTTCCTGTTACAACTTTCTTTGGAAATATTTTGATTAAATAGAATTAGAAAACAACTGGGAAAAGGTATATATAAAGAAATTACTTACTATTAGACACCAAACTATTTAATAAAGAGAAGTAGACCAGTGTATGACTAGGAGCAAGGAAAATGAAAACTACACAATTAGGTTTTCAAATTTCTCTGAATAAGCAACTTACCTCATGTTCCCCATTTCCTTTGAATTATAAAAAGCAGAAAATATTATCATAATCATCATATTTTTATGTATACACAATAATGTTATTAATGTTAAATATTTTTGTCAAAAACACAGGAAAATAACACCAAGATTTTTTTTAAAATTTTTTTTCATGAGAGTTACCATTGGTGTCTGCATAAAGAATCCACCACTCCTGTTAGCCATCCTCCATCTTTTTTATGTGATACAACAGAGAGAAATTGAGAGGGGCTAGATAGGTAGGGATAGTAAGAAAGATACTTGTAGCACTTCTTCACAGCTCATGAAACTTCCCTCCTGCAGGTGCGGACTGGGGGATTGAAGTTCATTCTAACACCTGGTAGTCAGGACCAGAGCAGCATTCTATAGAGGGTGTAATTTTCCACACTACTCATAGATCCTTTTTGTTGTATCCTTATGCCACATGGAATAACATATTTGCACAATTTAGGTGGTGAGGATAGGTGCAAATCTTGATCCTTGGCAATATTAATGCTAATCCTTTCAGGTGATGATTCTTTCACAATATTTTCCTTGCAACCCCTTGGACAAGATTCCACTGCATACTTCAAATTGATTTTCAGCAATTCTCCAGAATTTTTCCTTTCTAACAGTTCTGTAAGCCCCATACACTTTGATCTTTCTGAATGGTCAGTTATAACTTAGGACATCCACTGGGCTCTATATTAGTTCCTCTTTTCCATGATCTGTAAGCTCAAAATATTAAGTTAAGAAATTCATAGGTTTTACTTGATGTCCAATTTCTTGAAAAGTTTTTTTTTTTTTTCCAATGCTGGCAAGATAGCTCATCTGGATAATATGCTTACTTTGCTATGCTTGTACCACAAATGTTAGCAAGGCCTCCACTGCAATGAAAGAAGTCTCAGTGCTGTGGTATCTTTCCAACTTTTGGACTCTTGTCTTTATCTAAATAAAAAGTCAGTCTGAAGCATTGGACTCACAACAATGCCAAAAATAAAATGTCCAGATATATCCTGGGACTATTCTTGTTCTTTTCATATAGAGGAAGAAATTAATTCTACTCTATGTTTTTTTAAATGGATACTTTTAATGTAGTTTTTCTTTTTTCCCCTTTATTGGGAGATTAATGTTTTACATTTGACAGTGAATACAATAGTTTGTACATGTAGATTTTCTTAAATCTAGTTTAAAATAGAAGTTTTTCCAACTGACATTAGGTGAAATCTACTCTGTCACTAGTAGAAAAATCAGAAACATTTAAACATTTCTGCTGCAATTTAAAAAATGTGTTTCAATCTCCTAAATGGCACAATGTTTGCACAGGCAAAAAAGTAAATATAAAAACTTATTTTAGATTTTTTTTCTTCTAAAAATTATGTATCGTCCTGGTTTTTGAAAAAATAATTATATGTAAATTTAATAAATTATGGCTGAAATTGTGCTCTGCTCGCTTCGGTAGCACATATACTAAAATTATGGCTGAAATAGTTCTAGAATCAGAAATATTATTGATACAATAGTTTTCCATTGTCTCTCTGATCCTTATGATCAGATGATTCTTTCACAAGAATGTGGTACTTAGGAGATGTAAAGTGAACTTGTCATCTCTATATTTACATTTAGGAATCTGAGTGTGGGCACATGCTTATTTATTATTTTAGTTTATTTTATCTCCAGGGTTATTGCTGGGGCTTGGTGCCTGCACTACGAATCCACTGCTCCTGGAGGCTATCTCCACCCCCCTTTCTTAACTTTATTTTTTAAAAAGATTTTTAAAATATTTATTCATTCCTTTTTGTTGCCCTTGTTTTATTGTTGTAGTTTTTGATGTCATTGTTGTTGGATAGGACAGAGAGAAATGGAGAGAGGAAGGGAAGACAGGGGGAGAGAAAGATAGACACCTGCTGACCTGCTTCACCACTTGTGAAGCAACTCCCCTGCAGGTGGGGAACCGGGGACTCAAACGGGGATCCTTGTGCTAGTCCATGTGATTTGTGCCACCTGTGCTTAACCAGCCATGCTACCGCACAACTCCCTCTTTCCCCTTTTGTTGTCCTTGTTGTTTTATCGTTGTTGTGGTCATTATTATTGTTGTCATTGATATTGTTGGACAGGATAGGGAGAAATGGAGAGAGGAGGGGAAGACATTGAGGAAGAAAGAAAGATACCTGAAGACCTGCTTCAACACTTGTCAAATGACCCCCCTACAGGTGGAGAGCTGGGGGCTCAAGCCAAGATCCTTATTTAACTCGCTTAACTCACTGCACTACTCTCCGACCCCCTGGGCACATGTCTATATACTCATGTAATTTTACTTTCATCTACAATCTAATTGGTACTCAGTATAATCAGTCTATATTGCTTAAAATTTAACTTATTTGAAGTGACTTTTGAACTCACTGGAAAATCTGTTCTTAAATAACACTTTCTACTTTACTTTAAAACAGGTTATTGTTGAAGTACCATTTACACAGACCTATTGTTAGCATAATTCAAAGTAGTAAAAATGGTCTGTTTCTAACTATTATCAAGTCATTTGAAAATCAAGTTTTCCTTAGTATATAAGCCAATGAATTTTAGTGAATTTGACACTTACTTTACACCAATGGTTTTTATATGGAGATATATGGTAGATACAGTATTGTAGGTAAAGTCAACACTGTATTTTCAGTATTACTGAAGGGGGAGCAGCAGTCCATGATACACTCGGTTAAGTGCATATATTATGATGTGTGAGGATTTGAGTTTAAGCCCCCAATTCCCATGGGGGGAGGTAAACTTCATGAGTGGGGAAGCAAGGCCTTAAACAATAACCCTGGTGGAAAAAAAATTTAAAAAGTGTTGTTGAAGGAACTACTCATTAATTATTCATTGTCATAGTTAGGTAAAATCTCTCTCATATATGAATATCCAGGACAGTTGGCCATTTGTTCTACTTTCTTTCCCTCCCTCCCTCCCTTCCTTCCTTCCTTCCTTCCTTCCTTCCTTCCTTCCTTCCTTCCTTCCTTCCTTCCTTCCTCTTCCTTTCTTTTTTCCTTCCTTCCTTCCTTCCTTCCTTCCTTTCTATCTTTCTTTCTTTCTCTCTCTCTTTCTACCTACTCAGGATCTCATGCATGAATAATTTCAACACTCTAGATCACATTGTTTTTCATTCATAGAGACATAGAGAGAGAATGTATCACACCACTAAGGCTTCCTCTGTTGCCATAACACCTCCCATGTGATGCCAGCTTGAAAAACTGGGCTGCACATATGGCAGTGCAGGCACACCACCTGGTGAGTTCTCTCTCTCCAGCCCATTTTTTTCTTCCCCCCCTGGTTTCACTCCCTAGGATGAAGTTTCCATTTTCATTATCATAGTGTTTTTCAGTCTGGACAGATTATTAGACATTTTAGAAGAAAAACTGTAACTCATCAAAAAGGTGAAAACTATTCTGGCAATAGTTTTCATTAAAATTTTGTTTTAATTAAAAGTTCATGCTAGTGAATCTATCATACTTTATATAATGAATAATTAGGAGCGCCGGATATACTTCTTTCTTCAAAGTCCTCAAGCTTTCAGTTTTCTGAGATGGTCTAGTCATTCAACATACTCAAGGATCTTAAACCCAGTTTATCAGGACTTCTGGATTTATAGAGGTCATTCAACTCTATCAGTCAAATGATCCTATCAGTAAGGATCCTGTTTTAAACCCCAGGCTCTCCACCTGCAGGGGAGTTGCTTCACAGGCAGTGAAGCAGATCTGCAGGTGTCTATCTTTCTCTCCCCCTCTCTGTCTTCCCCTCCTCTTTCCATTTCTCTGTGTCCTATCCAATAACAACATCAACAACAACAACAATAACTACAACAATAAAATAAAAAGGGCAACAAAAAGGAATAAATAAATATATATATTTTAAAAATTCTAAATAATCAAGCAAGAAACTCCTGGATATTATCAGAAATTATAGAACGTGCCAGGTTACAAAATTAACAGGCAAAAGGTGGTGACATTCCTCTATGCAAACATTAAGTCAGAAGAAGAAATCCAGAAATAAGTCCCATACAAAAACAACAAAATATTTAGGAATGAACCTAACAAAAAAAAAAAAGAGAGAAAAGAAAAAAGAAGAGTGAGTCATTCTTCAAGGAAACAGAAAAAGATACAAAGTAGTGGAAAGATATCCCATGTTTATGAATTGGAAAAATTAACATAATTAAAATGTATAGTCTACCCAGAGCCATGTACAAATTTAATGCAATTCTCATTAAGGTCTCTCCAAAGTTTTAAGATAATAGAGTAAAAGCTACAAATATTTTTGGGAGCCAGAAAATACCTAGAATTGCCCAAACTATCTTGTGAAAAAAAAAAAAAAACACAAAGCAGAACCTAATTCACCACACTCCCAGATGTCAAACAATATTACAGGCCTATTGTAATAAAAACTTTCTGGTGTTGGAACAAAAATAGACCTATGGAATAGAGTTGAAATCCCAGAAATAAGCCCCCACAATTAAGGACACTTAACTTTTGACCTGGGGGTGGGCACAAATTGTTACATAGAGAAAGGAGAGTCTCTTCAACAAATGGTGTTGGAAAAATTGGGTTGAAACAAGTATAAGAACGAAACCTAACTACTACATTTCACCACATACAAAAGTAAGTTCCAAATGGATCGAGAGCTTGGACGTTAGACCAGAAAATATCAAAATACATAAAGGAAAATATTGGCAGTGCTCTTTTTCTTCTAAATTTTAAAGGGATTTAGAGTAATACAAATTCAATTACAATGAAGATTAAAACAAAATTTTTTTTAAATGGTACAACATCAATTTTGCTGCAACAGTGAATGGGAGTGATTTCTGGATGTATTCATCTTCAGATTTAGATTTGAATAAAGAAATGCAACTGATTTTTGTACGTTAATTTTGTAGCCTGACACCTTGCTATATTGCCTAATAACTTCCAGTAGTTTTCAGCTGGATTCTTTAGGTTTTTCTATGTATACTATCATATCATCTGCAAATAGTGAGAGCTTGACTTCTTCCCTTCCAATCTGTATCCCTTTGATTTCTTCCTCTTGTCTGTTTACTATGGCAAGAACTTCCAACACTATGTTGAAGAATAAAGCTGATAATGGACAGCCCTGTCTAGTCCCTGATCTGGGGGGGGGGGGGGGGGAATGCTTTCTGCTTCTGTCCATTGAGTATGATGTTGGCTATAGGTTTGCTATATATGGACTCCACTATCTTGAGGAATTTCCTGTCTATTCCCATTTTTTGTAGTGTTTTGAGCATGAATGGATGTTGGATTTTGTCAAAGGCTTTCTCTGCATCTATTGAGATAATCATGTGGATTTTGGTTTTGCTTTTATTGATATGGTGAATGACATTGATTGACTTCCATATGTTGAACCAGCCTTGCATTCCTGGGATAAATCCCACTTGGTCATTGTGATGAACAATCTTTTTGATATACTGCTGTATCTGGTTGGCCAGGATCTTGTTTAATATTTTGGCATCTCTGTTCATCAGAGATTGGTCTGTAGTTTTCCTTTTTTGTTGTGTCCCTGTCTGCTTTTGGTATCAGGGTGATGTTGGCTTCATAGAAGGTGGAAGGGAGTGTTCCTGTTTCTTATAATTAATATGAGAGGGAAAATTTTATTGAATGTTTCACACTTTTTAAGGCACAGATTGAGTCTTTTTAATACATAGGCTGAGTCTTTGATATGTTGACTTTCTCAAAACGCAAAACCAGGGAAACAGAAGCAACCAGTGGCATAGCTATATTAAAATAATGTCAAAGGACATAAATTATGGTGATTTTGTGTATGATACAAAAAATCCTAACAAAGGGATTTTTCAAAGTTAACCTAATTGCCAAATAATGTGATTATAGAAATACCTATCTATTGTCTTCTTAACCCTAAGATAGCAGGAACCTCCCACTTCCTCTATGGAGCCTATATTTCCCCCAGTCCTGGAACCTCTAGGGTGGGCCTCACTTTCCTGCATGCTTCTCTCAATTCATACCAAATTATATTGCATCCATTGATCACAACCTAATCAACATAATGAGTACCACCTCAGCATGCTTCACTTAAGCCTGTGTCCAGAGATGTCAGGCATGGAATGTCAACCCTTCAGCCTCATTACTAGGGTGAGATATTTCCTTTCATAGTATTCAGTAATTCTATTCCAGGTGGTTCACTTCCTAACAAATTTGCAAAATCTAGATATAGACCAGACCCCGTGAGATAGAGCATATGTTCACATGTATCCATAAATTAGAGCAAAATATATACCTGAAAGCAAAAGTACACAATAGTCTGTAGTGAGTCAGTATAAACTTCATAATGAAATAGTATCTAATTAGACTTAGATACCCTTCTCACCTACTTCCTATTACACTTCTCTCACTCACTCCAAAGCTAAAATTAGCAAAGCAAGGACTGCAAAGGCTGAAGAAAGGCAAGAGTCTGGCATACTTTAATGATGACTCTTTAGTCACTATGAGGCCACCCCATCAACTGTGGCCTTAAATGGGGAGTCCTGAACTTCCCAAACAGATATGGTGGGCCAAGACCTCAAGTAAATCCCTCTTGCCTTACCAGTCATTTCTTATCAGGAACAAAAAAAATACCCCTTTGTGAGCCCCACATAGGACCTTGCCCTCAACGTGGATCAACAATGGTAGAGAATGTTACATCCTCTGAAGGGAGGATGTACAACATACTCTATCCTACACCTGAGGAAGATGGGTTCTGATATAGGGGCAGCTTGGAATGTTTCTACTCATGATCACAGAATGTGAGCTCAGATCTACAGGGATGCAGAGGTCACATAAGCTCCGAAGCTGAATATGGGCCCAGACCAAATCAAATCAATGGGGTTCACAGTCAAGAATATTTATACCCCTTTTCCATATTAGGGAGCTACTCTGTTCCCTGATCCAGTTTTCTGTTCCTTTTCCAGACATGACATCACCTCCCCGGAGAATAACTTGGATCTACCTGCATATCAGATTTCAGGCTCAAGGAAAAAAAAAACAAAAACAAACACTAGTATAGCCACAGTCCCTTTGGAATATAACTAAAATATGCCTACTAGCTATCTACAAAATGGAGAAGCCCCAAACTCTTCATCTGCACTATTCCAGCCTTTAGGTCTATAACTGTTCAACAGTTGGTTTGGCTTTGTATGTTAACTCTCTTTTCAGCCACCAGGTTCTAGATGCTAGCATGATGCTGACCAGACTTCCCTAGACAGACAACCCCACCAATGTGTCCTGGAGCTCTGATTCCCCAGAGCCCCACCCTACTAGGGAAAGAGGCAGGCAGGGCATATGAATTCACTTGTCAATGCCCATGTTCAGCGGGGAAGCAATTACAGAAGCCAGACCTTCTTGTACCTTCTGCATTCCACAATGACCTTGGGTCCATACTCCCAGAAGGTTAAACAATAGGAAAGCTATCACGGGAGGGTATGGTATACGGAGATCTGGTGGTGGGAATTGTGTGGAGTAGTACCCCTCTTATCCTATGGTTTTGTCAATGCTTCCAAAAACTAATAAATGGGACTACATCAAATTAAAAAGCTTCTGCACAGCATAAGAAACCACCACACATATTCCTTACAGAAGATTTTTATATGCCATTCATCAGACAAAAGGCTAATAACCATAATATATAAAGATATCTCCAAACTAAGAAAAAAAGGACCCAATGCAAAAATTAGGAGAGGATGTGAACACATTATTCATCGTAAAAGGGATCCAATTGGCTAACAGACATGAGAAATGTTCCAGGTCATTGATTGCTAGAGAAATGTAAATAAAGACAACACTTCATTCCTGTGAGAATGTTGTACATCAGAAACAATAGTAACAACAAATGCTGAAGAGGTTTGGGGGCAACCCTTCTGCACTGCTGGCTAGGAATGTAAATGGGGTAAACCCCTGTGAAGAACAATCTGAAAAACTCTCAGAAGGCTAGAAATAGATCTGCCCTATGACCCTACAATCCCTCTCCTGGAGATATATCCTAAAGAACTAAACACACACATCCAAAAAAGATCTATTTGTACCTATTTTCATAGCAGCACAATTTGTAATACCCAAACTTGGAAGCAATCCATGTGTCCAACAACAGATTAATGGTGGGGTAAGTTGTGGCATATATATGCAATGATGCATTAAAAAAGAATGCTGAATTCACATTCTTCACCTCATGGTAGATGGACCTTGAAGGAATCATGTTAAGTGAGATAAGCCAGAAATAGATTAATATGGGATGAACTCAGTCATAGACAGAAGTTGAGAAATAAGAACAGAAAGGAAGATCACAAAGCAGAACTGGGTTTTGATATAATGAACAAAATAAAGGACTCTGGAGGGGTAGGATCATCCAGCTCTGGTGCATGATCATGGAAGAAGACCTAGGTGGATGTTAGAGTATTATTCAGAACACTGATAAATTCTACATATGTACCAACAACTGTATTTTCCACAGACTGTAAACCATTAGTCCCCTCCAAAACAAAAATAAATAAATAAATAAATAAATAAATAAATAAATAAATGGTAGAACTATTTTCTTTCAACAACTTGTCAGAGTCAGGCTGTAAACCTATTATACATTGCTGGAAAATGCAAGCCACAGTCAGAAGATTCATATGTACAGAATATTTGTTACAAAATATTTACTATAATACCACCCATTTTTAAAAAAATTATTTGTATTCACTGGTTTTATTTATTAGGTAGAGACAGGGAGAAATCAAGAGGGAAAGAGATAGGGAGTTAGAGAAGTGCATCATTGCTTCACTGCTCATAAAATTTTCCCTCTGCAGGTGCGGAATGAGGTTTTAACTTAGACCTGTATACATTGTTACATGTACACTCAACCTAGTCCACCAATGCCCAGCCCACAAAAACACACTTATAAGTTCAAAACATATAGGTATACAAGAGGTTACTGCTTATTATATGCAATTGAAATTAAGTTCTGATGACAAAGAAGCTGATGAGTTTTATCACTGGATAAAAAGGCATTACAAGGAGGCTGGGTGATAGCTCAGCTGGTTAAGTTCACAGGACACAAAGTCATGACAGTGATATTTTGGCTTAGAGTAGGAAAAAAGTTATACCAATACTAATAATATATTAATCTTTAACTCCAGTGGTTGATGGTGAGGCTTCTAAAATCCTTGGAAGTTTGTATGTGTGATGAGCTATAAAGGTGTTTCTTGTTATGTTAACAAGGTGACTTTTGAATTACACATATGAATAGAACTTGTTGGTAGAAAAAATAAACCTTGTGGTTAAAGGGTTGAGCTTATTGTTCAACCTTTTCCAGGAAGGGAGAAGGGTTTGAGATTGATTAAATCCTTAGTTTCAATCATTTAATCAATAATGAACATGTAATGAAACTTCCATAAAAACCCAAAAGGATATATTTTGGAGAGCTTCTAGTTTGGCAAACATGTGAAAAAGCAACCAGAGACAGAAATAAAAAAAAGTTAGGGCAGAAATAAATAATACTGGAAATAAGAAAACCATACAAAATATCAACAAAAGTAAATGTTGGTTCTTCGAAAGAACAAAATTGAAAAAACAAAAATTGAAAAAAAAAACAAAAATTGAACAAAATTGAAAAAACTTTAGCCAAAGTTACAAAACAAAAAAAGGAGAAGACCCAAATAAATCAGATCATAAATGAAAGAGGAGATATCACAACAGACATTGCAAAAATTCAACATATTATGCAAGGCTTCTGTGAACAACTATATGCCACCAAACTAGAGAACCTCGAAGAAATGGATGATTTTCTAGATAACTATGAACTTCCAAAATTAAATAAAGAGGAACTAGATAATATGAACAGGCCCATCATAGCTAATGAAATAGAAACAGTTATGAAAAACCTTCCCAAGAATAAAAGGTCTGGACCAAATGGTATTACAAATGAATTCTACAAAATCTTCAAGAACTAATACCTTTACTTTTAAAAGTCTTCCAGAAGATTGAAGACACAGGAATACTCCCTTCCAGCTTCTACGAAGCCAATATCACTCTGATACCAAAAGCAGACAGGGGCACAACCAAAAAAGAAAACTATAGACCAATATCTCTGATGAATATAGATGCTTCAATATTGAAGAAAATTATAGCCAATCAGATACAGCTGTATACTGAAAAGATTGCTCATCATGACCAAGTGGGGTTTATCCCAGGATGCAAGATTGGTTTAATATACGTAAATAAATCAACGTGATCCACCACATCAATCAAAGCAAGACCAAAAACCACTTGGTCATATCAATAGATGCAAAGAAAGCCTTCGACAAAATCCAACATCCCTTTATGATCAAAACGCTACAAAAAAATTGGGATAGAAGGAAAATTCCTGAAAATAGTGGAGTCTATATATAGTGAACCTACAGCCAACATTATACTCAATGGTGAAAACCTAGAAGCATTTCCCCTCAGATCAGGTATTAGACATGGCTGCCCACTATCACCATTATTATTCAACATGATGTTGGAAGTTTTTGCCATAGCAATCAGGCAGGAGCAAGGAATTAAAGGGATACAGATTGGGAGAGAAGAAGTCAAACTCTCCCTATTTGTAGATGGCATTATAGTATACATAGAAAACCTAAAGAATCAGCAAGAAGCTTTTGGAAATTATCAGGCAATACAGTAAGGTGTCAGGCTACAAAATTGACATTGAAAAGCAGTGGCATTCCTCTATGCAAACACTAAGAAGAAGTTGAAATCCAGAAATCAATTCCTTTTACTATAGCAACAAAGACAATAAAATATCTAGGAATAAACCCAACCAAAGAAGTGAAATACTTATATATTGAAAACTATGAGTCACAGTTGAAAAAGACACAAAGAAGTGGAAAGATATTCCATGCTCATGGGTTAGAAGAATTAACATCATCAAAATGAATATACTGCCAGAATCATATACAAATTTAATGATATCCCCATCTAGAGCCTAACCACATTTTTAGGACACAGAACAAATGCTACAAATGTTTATATGGAACCAGAAAAGACCTAGAATTGCCAAAACAATCTTGAGAAGAAAGAACAGAACTGGAGGCATCACACTCCTAGATCTCAAATTGTATTATAGGGCCACTGTCATCAAAACTGCTTGGTACTGGAACATTGAGCAGTGGAATAGAATTGAGAGCCCAGAAGTAAACCCCCACACCTTTGGACTTCTAATCTTTGACAAAGTTGCCCAAACTATTAAATGGAGAAATCAGAGACTCTTCAACAAATGGTGTTGAAACATGCAGAACAATGAAATTAATCCACTAAGTATCAGATATTTAGGAGAAAATATTGGCAGAACTCTTTTCTGCATAAATTTTAAAGACTTCTTTAATGAAATGAATCCAATTACAAAGACGATTAAGGCAAGTATAAACCTATGGGACTACATCAAACTAAAAAGCGTCTGCACCACAAAAAAAACTACTCCCCAAACCAAGAGACCCCTCACAGAATGGGAGACGATCTTTACATGCCATACATGAGACAAGAGGTTAATAACCAAAATATATAAAGAACTTCTGTAACTCAACCACAAGAAAACACATGACCCTATCCAAAAATGGGAAGAGGACATGGACAGAATATTCATCACAGAAGAGATCTAGAAGGCAGAGAAACACATGAAAAAATGCTCAAGACTTTGATTGTCAGAAAAATTCAAATAAAGACAACATGAAATACCACTTCACTCTTGTGAGAAAGTCATACTTCAGAAAAGGTAACCACAGCAAATTCTGGGGAGGTTGTGAGGTTAAAGGAATCCTCCTGTAGTGCTGGTAGGAATGTCAATTGGTACAGCCTCCATGGAGAAGAGTCAATTGGTCAATTGGAGAATAGACTGGAGAACTTTCAGAAGGCTCAAAATGGACCTACCCTATGATCCTGCAATTCCTCTCCTAGGGATATATCCTAAGGAACCCAGCACAGCCATCCAAAAAGATCTGTGTACTCATATGTTCTTAGCAGCACAATTTGTAATAGCCAAAACCTGGAAGCAACCCAGGTGTGCAACAGATGAGTGGCTGAGCTAGTTGTGGTCTATATACACTATGGAATACTACTCAGCTATTAAAAATGGTTACTTCACAGTTTTCAGCTGATCTTGGACAGAGCTTGAAAAAGTTATGTTATGTGAAATAAGTCAGAAACAGAAGAATGAATATGGGATGATCTTATTCTCAGGCAGAAGTTGAAAAACAAGATCAGAAGAGAAAACACAAGTAGAACCTGAACTGGAATTGGCATATTGCACCAAAATAAAATACTCTGGGGTGGGTGGAGGGTAGAATACAGGTCAAAAAAGGATGACAGAGGACCTAGTGGGGGTTGTATTGTTATATGGAAAAGTGGGAAATGTTATGCATATGCAAACTATTGTACTTACTGCGGAATATAAAACATTAATTCCCCAATAAAGAAATTTTAAAAAGGAAATATTTAAAACAAACAAACAAGAAAAAAATTTTCTTTTCATTATATAAAGATAAATATTTGCAGGTCCTAGCTTATGTTTGTGCACATTATACATAGTTGAAATGAAACATGCTAACACAGAAGTGTTTCTTTAGAATTAACAAGGAGAGCAGGAAAGCATTCTTCCAAATCTATTCTACTTGGTAGAACAAAGGCAAAGTCTTTTTGTTCTTTAATTTAATATAATTTAGTTATAAAATAAAAAATAGAAAATATCAACAAAACCATAAGATAAGAAGGTTAAAATTGCACACATTTCCTATCACCAGAGTTCCATATCCTATCTCCTCATGTGGAAGCTTTCCTGTTCTTTATCTCTCTGGGAGTATGGACCCAGGATCATTATGTGGTGCAGAAGGTGGGAGGTCTTACTTCTGTAATTGTTTCTCTACGGAACATGGGCATTGGTGCATTGATCCATATTCCCAGCCTGTTTCTATTTCCCTAGTGGGGCAGGGCTCCGGAGATATGGTGTTTCAGCGTACACTGGGCAAAGCAAGACTTTTTTATAAGGCCAAAAGATGAAGGAAAGAGTTTTACGCAGAAAACTACATTATCCTACATAATCAGATTTCTTGATCTCACACACAGTCAGAACTAAAATATAA
This sequence comes from Erinaceus europaeus, assembly GCF_950295315.1. NCBI lineage: Eukaryota > Metazoa > Chordata > Mammalia > Eulipotyphla > Erinaceidae > Erinaceus > Erinaceus europaeus. The sequence continues at coordinate 148,051,159 of NC_080163.1, forward strand.
GTGGTTAGTGCAAGTATTAATAATCTAATGGCTCTAGTTAGAAATAAGAGATTCCACTAAAGTTGAAATATATCAATATGATTATGTAAATGTGTCATGTACAATTCTGCTCAACACTGTCCAAATATCTAAAGGTTACATTTAAATGTAATGTATAACTTGGTGCTGTGTTGTAGCTTACTTGGTAGGGCACACATGTGACCATGCTCAAAGACTGAGGTTCAAGTCCTTGGTCTTCACCTGCAAGGCAGAAGCACTGTACAAGCAGTGCTTAAGGTAACTCTTCTTCTTTCTCTCAATCTCCCTCTCTGACCTTCTCTACCTTCTCTCTCTGTCTTTCACCCTCAATCAAGGAAAAAGGAAAAAGGTGGCCACTGGGGGCAGTGGAGTTATAATGCAGGCAGCAGATTTCAGTGGTAACCCTGGTGGCAAAAATAAATAAATAAAAGTTACCTTACTGGGAGGCAGAGCCAAGATGGCAGCTGGAAAGTAGCAGCACCCATGGGCTCTGACATCAACTGCTAGAAAGCCTTGAAATCCTGGCCTTCAGTGGGACAAGCAAGGAGGCATCTTAAACATGGACCAGGGAGGTGATTATAATTCAATTTGAGTTAAAAATTAGAGCAAAAAGAAAGGAAATTTCTTGATTATTTCTCTCAACCCCCCTCTCTCCATAACCAGACCCCAGGAGTAGGGAGCTTCTGCTAGCAGGCTCCCCACTGAGCTCCTTTCTTTACCAAGATTCCAGGCCCACCTGGGTGCCATTAAACCCTGCTTCCAAATTTCTAGGCTATTTTTGTTTTTCCTCTGAGAAAGGGACTTAGACCCATTCCCTGTGACAATTAGCTAATAAAGCAAGCCTCACCCAGCCTGGGACAGACTGCTTGAAAGTTATTATTTTTTTCTTTTTTTCTCGTTAGTTTTGTATTGTGTTTTCTTTCTCAATCAGCTGTCTAGACTCAATGTACATAGGCTAACTGGGAGCTTTCCAAGCTGCAGACCCACTGCTTGGGCTTTTTACTCTATTCTATTTTACAAATACTATTATATATACACGCATATCCCTTCCCCCCCTCAGGTGGACCAAAATTAACTCTTAGTATACTTTCCATTGCTAGGCGAAAAGAATTATCACCCACTGTGAGAGAAACTTTTCTCACTTTTCAAACCTCCTCTATACACTATCACCCTTCTCCCACCTCTAAGCCAATAAAAAAAAAAAAAAAAAACAACTCTCCTTTCACTGCTTTTTTTTCTGTTTCCTTCTTTTCTTTTTTCTTTTCTCTCTTTTTCCCCATATTCCTTTCTCCCTCTTCCCTCTGCCTTCTGAATTCACTGATACTTATTTGTGAACTATTTCAGGGAAGAAGTCTGACTCAGAGCAGACTCTCTGTGTGTGTGTCTCTGCTCTACTTCCCCTTCCCCTCTTGCTACCCCTAGAATCTATAGGGGACAGCAGATTTGCATAATTGTCTATTTCTGCTATCCCTTTTTCCCTTAATCTTTCTTTTTCAGATTTGGTTGCTATTTTTTTTCTTAAACTGGAGACATTGTGGGATTAACTGGTATTGGTGAAACTGCTTCAGTCATTGATTTAGTTACTACTGTAATTTCTGAGGTGGTGATTGCATTTGTCATAAAGGTATTTAGTATAGTGTGGCTTGTACATAAAACAAAACAACTGAGGAACAACAGAACATAAAAATAAAAAACACATTAAAAAATGGGCAGATCAAGAGCAAATAAAACTGCTAATACAATGAATGAAGACAAGAGCCTAGAAGAAACTACAAATCAGCCAGAAGTAACCATAGATAAGAAAAGCATGCAAGCAATAATAAATTTATTTATCACAGAAATGAAAACAACTTTGGAGGAAAGGAATGGCAGTATTAGGGAAACAAAAGTTGAGACCCCCAAGGAAAATACTGATTATCTTGAGGCAATTAGAGAACTGAAAGCTGAAATAGCTATAATGAAGAAAGAAGCTGAGGCAAGGGAAAGCAAACTAACAGAAGCAGAAAACAGAATTAGTCAGACAGAGGATGAGTTAGAGAAAACTAAGAAAGAGGTGAAAGAGTTTAAAAAGAGATTGAGAGACACTGAAAACAACAACAGAGACATATGGGATGATCTCAAAAGAAGTAACATTCGTATAATTGGCCTGCCAGAAGAAGAAAGAGAGGAAAGGGAAGCAAGCATTCTAGAAGAAATTACAGAAGAAAACTTCTCAGACCTGAACAACAAACAGTAAGGACATTAAGATCCAAGAGGCAAGAACAATGAACCCACCTTCTCTGACCCATCTTGGACAGAGCTAGAAGGAATTATGTTAAGTGAACTAAGTCAGAAAGATAAAGATGAGTATGGGATGATCCCACTCATCAACAGAAGTGGAGTAAGAAGATCTGAAAGGGAAACTAAAAGCAGGACCTGATCAAATTGTAAGTAGGGCACCAAAGTAAAAACCCTGTGGTGAGAGGTAGACATGCAGCTTCCTGGGACAGTGGGGGTGGGAGTGGGTGGTAGGGATGGGTCACAGTCTTTTAGTGGTGGGAATGGTGTTTATGTACACTACTAGCAAAATGTAGACATATAAATCAGTAGTTGATTAATATGAGAGGGGGAAAATCAATTGTATGTCTCAAAGTTTTTCAAAACACAAACTGAATCTTTTTAATATATAGGCTGTGTATTTGATATGCAGACTCTCTCAAAAGCCTAGACCAAGTAGATTAGAAGCATCCAATAGCACAGCTATATACAAGATACTGGATACTGTACAGCAAACCATAACAAAGGGACTTTTCAAAGTTAACCCAATTAACAAATAATGTGATGATAACATTAACTATCGATTGTCTTTTTGAACCCTAAGACAGCAGGAACCTCACATCTCCACTATAGAGTCCCTACTTCCCCCAGTCCTGGAACCCTTGGATAGGGCCCACTTTCCCGTATGCATCTCCCAATCCAAACCAAATAATATTGCATCTGCCGATCACAACCTAACCAACGCAATGATTGCCACCGAACATACTTCACTTCAGACTGTGTCCAGAGACTTCACAAGTGGAATGATAACCCTTCAGCTTCATTACTCGGGTGAGACCTTTCCTTTTATAGTACACTCTAATTTCATCTCAGGTAGTTCACTTTCTAACAAAGTCCCATAACCTAGATATACACCAGTTCCTGTGAGAGAGAGCTTATGTTCACACGTATCCATAAACTACTGCTAAATATATGCCTGAAAGCAGAAGTACACTAGAGTTAGCAGTGAGTACCCCCCTAATACTTCCTCTCCACTATTCCAAGCTTTGGGTCCATGATTGCTCAACAATTTGTTTGGCTTCATATGTTAACTCTCTTATCAATCACCAGGTTCCAGATGCCACCAGGATGCTGGCCAGGCTTCCCTGGATTGAAGACCCCACCAATGTGTCCTGGAGCTCAGATTCCCCGAGACACACCTTACTAGGGAAAGAGAGAGGCAGACTGGGAGTGTGGACTGACCTGTCAACGCCCATGTTCAGCGGGGAAGCAATTACAGAAGCCAGACCTTCTACCTTCTGCAACCCTCAATAACCCTGGGTCCATGCTCCCAGAGGGATGGAGAATGGGAAAGCTATCAGGGGAGGGGGTGGGTTATGGAGATTGGGTGGTGGGAATTGTGTGGAGTTGTACCCCTCCTACCTTATGTTTTTGTTAATTAATCCTTTCTTAAATTTAAAAAAAAAAAAAAAAAAAGATCCAAGAGGCTCGTAGAGTCCCAAACAGAATCAACCCAGACCTGAAAAAAATCATAGTCACAATGAAAAGAATTAAGGATAAAGAAAGGATCCTAAAGGCTGCAAGAGAAAAACAAAAAAGCACATACAGGGGAAAACCCATAAGAATATCAGCAGACTTCTCCACCCAAACTCTAAAGGCCAGAGGAGCATGGCAAGATATCTAACGAGCGCTGAATGAAAAAGGGTTTCAACCAAGGATAATATATCCTGCTAGACTTTCATTCAAACTAGATGGTGTCATCAAAACCTTCTCAGACAAACAACAGTTAAAGGAAACAACCATCACCAAACTGGCCCTGAAAGAGGTTCTAAAAGACCTCTGATAAACAAGAAAATCACTATAATACTTGCAACATATCAAATAAAAACTTGTTGAACAATGGCACTACAACACATTAAATCCATAATATCAGTAAGTGTCAATGGCTTAAACTCACCCATCAGAAGGTACAGAGTGGGAGGATAGATCAGAAAACATAACCCAACCATATGCTGCTTGCAAGAATCCCACTTGACACAAAAAGATAAACACAGACTTAAAGTGAAAGGATGGAAAACTATCCTACAGGGTAATGGACCACAAAAAAAGGCAAGAACAGCCATTCTCATCTCTGACACAATGTATTTTAAATTAAATAAAGTAATAAAAGATAGGCAAGGTCATTACATAATGATGAAAAGATCAATCAGCCAAGAAGATATAACAATTATTAACATCTATGCACCCGATGAGGGACCACCTAAATACATCAAGCACCTTCTCAAAGAACTTCAAAAATACATCAATAGTAAGACAGTAATAGTGGGAGACTTTAACACCGCACTCTCACACTTAGACAGATCAACAAAACACAGAATCAACAAAGAACAAGAGAATTAAAGGAAGAGATGGACAGACTAGACCTCTTGGACATTTTCAGAGCTCTTTACCCCCCCAAAATGGAATACACATTCTGTTCAAATCCACACAACACATACTCAAGAATAGACCACATGTTAGGCCACACAGACAGCATCAATAAATTCAAGAGCATTGAAATCATCTCCCACGTATCTTCTCAGACCACAGTGGAGTAAAACTAACATTTAACAACAAAGAGAAAATTATTAAAAGTCACAGAATTTGGTAACTAAACAACATACTCCTTAAGAACCACTGGGTCAGAGAGACACTTAAGCAGGAAATTCAAATGTTCCTGGAAACAAATGAAAATGAAGACACAACCTATCAAAATATTTGGGACGCAGCTACAGCATACTGAGAGGGAAACTCATAGCCATATAATCACATATTAAACAACAAGAAAAAACTCAAATAAACAACCTTACTGCACACCTTAAGGACTTAGAAGATGAGGAACAAAGGAACCCTAAAGCAACCAGAATGACAGATATCACTAAAATTAGAGCAGAAATTAACAACATCAAAAATAAGAGAACCATACTGAAGATCAATGAAGCCAAATGTTGGTTCTTTGAAAAATTAAACAAGATTGACACACCCCTAGCCAGACTCCCTAAACAAAAAAGGGAGAAGACTCAAATTCATAGAATTGTAAACGATAGAGGAGATATCACAACTGACACCACAGAAATCCAGAAAATCATGCGAGACTTCTATGAAGAACTATACGCCACCAGGCTAGAAAATCTGGAAGAAATGGAAGAATTCCTAGATGCATATGCCCTTCCAAAACTGAACCAAGAAGAACTACAAAATATAAATGCACCAATCACAGACAAAGAAATCGAAACTTTTATTAAGAATCTGCCCAACAACAAAAGTCCTGGACCAGATGGCTTCACAAATGAATTCTACAAAACCTTCAGGAAAACAGTTAATACCCATACTCCTAAAGCTTTTCCATAAGATCAAAGAAACAGGGACACTCCCTTCCACCTTCTATGAAGCCAACATCACTCTGATACCAAAAGCAGATAGAGACACAACACAAAAGGAAAACTACATAGCAATATCTCTGATGAACATAGATGCCAAAATACTAAAGAAGATCTTGGCCAACTGGATACAATAGCATATCAAAAAGATTGTTCATTACGACCAAGTGGGATTCATCCCAGTAATGCAAGGCTGGTTCAACATATGTAAGTCTATCAATGTCATTCACCAGATCAATAAAAGTAAAGCCAAAGAACCACATGATTATCTCAATAGATGAAGAGAAAGTCTTTGACAAAATCCAACACCCATTCATGCTCAAAACTCTACAAAAAATGGGAATAGACAGGAAATTCCTCAAGTTAGTGCAATCCATATATAGCAAACCAACAGCCAATATCATACTCAATGGACAGAAGTTGAAAGCATTTTCCCTCAGATCAGGGACTAGACAGGGCTGCCCACTATCACCATTACTCTTCAACATAGTATTGGAAGTTCTTGCCATAGCAATCAGGAAAGAGAAAGAAATCAAAGGAATACAGATTGGAAAGGAAGAAGTCAAACTCTCACTATTTGCAAATGATATGATAGTATACATAGAAAAACCTAAAGAATCTATTAGAAAAATAGTGGAAGTTATTAGGCAATATAGCAAGGTGTCAGGCTACAAAATCAATGTACAAAAATCAGTGGCATTTCTCTACGCAAACACTAAAAATGAAGAAGAAGACATCCAGAAATCACTCCCATTCACTGTTGCAACCAAATCAATAAAATACCTAGGAGTAAAGCTGAACAAAGAAGTGAAAGACTTGTGTACTGAAAACTATGAGTCATTCGTCAAGGAAATAGAAACTGATACCAAGAAATGGAAAGACATCACATGCTCATTGATCAGAAGAATAAATATCATCAAAATGAATATTCTCCCCAGAGCCATATACAAATTTAATGCAATACCCATCAAAGTTCCACCAAGCTTCTTTAAGAAAATAGAACAAAAACTACATTAATTTATATGGAACCAGAAAACACCTAAAATTGTCAAAACCATCTTGAGTTAAAGAAACAGAAACGGAGGCATCACACTCCCAGATATCAAACTATATTACAATGCCATCATTATCAAAATAGCCTGGTACTGGAACAAAAATAGAGACACAGACCAGTGGAACAGAGTTGAAAGCCCAGATCTAAACCCCCACAACTATGGACATCTAATCTTTGATAAGGGGGCCAAAGCATTAAATGGAAGAAGGAGGCTCTCTTCAATAAATGGTGCTGGGATAACTGGTTGTAACATGCAGAAGAATGAAATTGAACCACCTTATCTCACCAGACACAAAAATGAACTCCAAATGGATCAAAGACCTGGATGTCACACCAGAAACTATCAAATACTTAGAGGAAAACATTGGTGAAACACTTTCCTACCTAAACCTCAAGGACATTTTTGATGAAACAAGCCCAATTGCAAGGAAGACTAAAGCAGAAACAAACCAATGGGACTACATCAAATTGAAAAGCTTCTGCACAGCCAAAGAAACTATCACACAAACAAAGAGACCCCTCACAGAATGGGAGAAGATCTTCACATGCCAAACATCAGACAAGACACTAATCACCAAAATATACTGAGAACTCAGAAAACATAGCACCAAAAAAGCAAATGACCCCATCCAAAAATGGGCAGAGGATATGAACAAGACATTCACTTCAGAGGGGATCCAAAAGGCTAACAAACATATGAAAAACTGTTCCAGGTCACTGACTGTCAGAGAGATACAAATAAAGACAACATTGAGATACCACCTCACTCCTGTGAGAATGGCATACATCAAAAAGGACAGCAGCAACAAATGTTGGAGAGGCTGCGGGGACAGAGGAACCCTTCTACACTGCTGGTGGGAATGTAAATTGGTCCTGCCTCTCTGGAGAGCAGTCTGGAGAACTCTCACAAGGCTACACATAGACCTTCCATATGACCCAGTAATTCCTCTCCTGGGGATATACCCCAAGGAATCCATAATGCCCAACCAAAAAGATGTGTGTACATCTATATTCATAGCAGCATAATTCTTAATAGATAAACCCTGGAAGGAACCCAGGTGCCCAACAGCTGATGAGTGGCTGAGAAAGCTGTGGTACATATACACAATGGAATGCTATGCAGCTATTAAGAACAATAAGTCCACCTTATCTGACCCATCTTGGACAGAGCTAGAAGGAATTATGTTAAGTCAGCTAAGTCAAAAAGATAAAGATGAGTTTGGGATGATCCCACTCATCAACAGAAGTTGAGAAGGAAGAACAGAAAGGGAAACTGAAAGCAGGATCTGATTAAATCGAGAGCAGGGCACCAATGTAAAAACACTGTGGTTAAGGGGAGGGTGGCCATCGGGCTTCCCGGCATGGCAGGGGCGGGTGGAGGGGCGGGGGTGGGTGGTGGGGATGGGACACAGTCTTTTGGTGGTGGGAGTGGTGTTTATGTACAATCCTATTAAAGTGTAAACATATAAACCACTATTTAATTAATATGAGAAGCAAAAAATTGATCATATGTCTAGAACTTCTTGAAACACAGACTGAGTCATTTTAATGCATCAGCTGTCTTTGATATGTTGTCTCTCCCATAAGCCTAGACCATGGAGAACAGATGCAACCAGTAGCAAGCTATATACAAGATGCTGGGTATTATACCCCAAATCCTAACAAGGGGACTTTCCAAAGTTAACCCTATCACCAAATAATGACAATAACAATAACTATCCATTGTCTTCTTGAACCCTAAGATAACAGGAACCTCACATTTCCACTATAGAGCCTATATTTCACCCAGTCCTGGAACCTTAGGGTGGGTCCACTTTTCTGCATGCTGCTCTCAATTCAAATCAAATAATATTGCATCTGCGGATCACAACCTAATCAATGCAATGAGTGTCACCACAGTATGCTTCACTTCAGACTGTGACCAGAGACTTCAGGTGTGTAATGACAACCCTTCAGCTTCATCACTTGGGTGAGACCTTTCCTTTCATAGTATTCTCTAATTCCATTCCAGGTGTTCCACTCTCCAATAAAGTCCCTAAACCTAGATATAGTCCAGGTCCCCTGAGATAGAGCATAGGTTCACATGTGCCCATAAACTAGGGGAAAAATATATACCTGAAAGCAGAAGTACACAAGAGCATGCAGGGAATACCCCCCCAATACTTCATCTGCACTATTCCAGTCTTTAGGTCCATGACTGTTCAACACATTGTTTGGCTTTGTATGTTAACTCTCTTTTCAGCTACCAGGTTCCAGATGCCAGCAAGATGCTGACCAGTCTTCCCTGGACAGACGACCCCATCAATGTGTACTGGAGCTCCACTTCCTCAGAGCCCCACCCTACTAGGGAAAGAGAGAGGCAGACTATGAGTATGAATTGACCAGTCAACGCCCATGTTCAGCGGGGAAGCAATTACAGAAGCCAGACCTTCCACCCTCTGCAAACCACAAAGACCCTGGATCCATACTCCCAGAGAGAGAGAGAATGGGAAGGCTATCAGGGGAGGGGATGGGATATGGAGATCGGGTTATGGGAATTGTGCAGACTTGTATCCCTCTTATTCTATGGTTTTGTTAATGTCTCCTTTCTTTAAAAAAAAAAGAAAGAAAAGGTACCTTACTGATTATTAAAAAAAAAAAAAAAAAAAAAAAAAAGCTTTCCACAAAGCAAAGGACTATAGGGAAGGAGAGGAAGATAGGGGTGAAAAGGGTGATGGAGTCCTAGTGCAAGATGGTGAATAAGACCTGAGATAGTGGAGGGATAAGTGTGAGAGGGATGGGAATTAAAGAGTAGATACCTATAATGGGAAGATGAGAAACTATAGCCATGTATGAAACTATTAACCGTCCTACAGAGGTATAAAAATAAAATTAGTCTACAAGAGGGTTTATGATGTTCTTCCTAATGGACATTGCCCTCAGTGAAAACCACACAGTGGCAGAAATTGCCCCACTCTCTGATGTGGGGCTTGGCCAACATACTCTGCCACTTGAGGAAGACTAGTCCTGAAATGAGTGTAACCTAGATACTCCTAGCCATAGCCATAGAATAGGAGATCAGATTGACAGGGATGCAGAGGTTACACAGGCTCCTGTGCTAAATATGAATAGACATAGGCCCAAGGTCAGATTGATGGAGTTTACAGGAGCCTGTGTAACTTAGGTTCCTGATTATTAAACAAATTGTACTGCTCCCCACAAAGATCTGTGTCTCATATTCCTAGAGGGATAAAGAATAAGGAAACTTCCAGTGAAAACAAGTACTGTCATGTAATTAAACAAATATATAAAAAATGAAGCCTAGGGAGTCGGGCAGTAGCACAGTGGGTTAAGCACAGGTGGCGCAAAGCACAAGGACCGGCCTGGTTTGAGCCCCCAGCTCCCTACCTGCAAGGGAGTCGCTTCACAAGCAGTGAAGCAGGTTTGCAGGTGTCTATCTTTCTCTCCCCCTCTCTGTCTTCCCCTCCTCTCTCCATTTCTTTCAGTCCTATCCAACAACAATGACATCATCAACAACAACAACTACAACAATAAAAAACAACAAGGACAACAAAAAAAGTTAATGGTATTTATATACTTTCCCCATACTTGGGAGCTCCTCTCTGTGGTGATCCAACTTCCTAGTCCTATTCTCAAGTCTGATATCACCTTCCCAGACAACACTCTTAAGTCTACCTACAAGTTGGTTGTCAGGCTCAGGTAAAATTAGTGAGGTCATGGGCCCCTTGGAATATACCTAAAATAGACTTCCTAGCTACTTCCCACATGAAGACCCCAAATTTCTTCTGCTATATTCTTACCTTTAGGCTCCTAATTATTAAACAATTTGTTCTGCTTTATATCTTAAAGCTTATTTCAACAACCAAGTTGCAGATGCTACAATTACTTCAACTTGATTTCCCTGGGCAGATGACCTGACTAATGTGTCCTGGAACCTCACCTTCCCAGAATCATACCCCACTAGGGAAAGATAGAGATCTCCCACCTTCTGTAGTCCATTATGAATTTTGGTCCATATTCACAGAAGGATAAAATCAAATAGGAAAACTTCCAATGGAGGGGAGGGGATATGGAACTCTGGTAGTGTGAATTGCATAGAAGTGTACCACACTTATCCCATAATCTTGTCAATCATTAAAAAATAAAAAGCTAATAAATAAAATCAGCCTATGCTTACATTTTACTATAGTTAATATAGCACATATATATTTTTTTGCTCTTTTTGAAATGTGAAGAATCCTTATAATGCTTCTCCTGTCTTAACAGTGTCAACCTGTTTACAATTTTTCATTATTTTTTAATTTATAAAATGGAAACACTGATAAGACCATAGGATAAGAGGGGCACAATTCCACACATTTCACACCCCCAGAGCTCCATATCCAATCCCCTCCCTTGATAGCTTCCCTATTCTTTATGCCTTTGGGACTATAGACCCAGGATCATTGTGGGGTACAGAAAGTAGAAGGTCTGTTTTCTGTAAATGCTTCTCTGCTAAACATGGTCATTGGCAGGTCAATCCATATTCCCAGCTAGTCTCTCTCTTTCCCTACTGGGGCAGGGATCTGGGAGGTGGGGCCCCAAGACACATGATATGTTCCTCTGCACAGGGAAGTCAAGTTGGCATCATGGTATCATCTGGAACCTGGTGGCTGAGATTCCCAAATTGAAAGCAGCTTCTTTGCAGAGCTCACACCAGGTGTTATCTCCAAGCTACAGTCTTGGCTCCACCAAAACCCCTGTTTACACTTGTAAGCTGGGAAGTTTAGGTGTCAATTGCTTGAGGAAAGAGTAGCAGCAACTCTAATAATAATTCCCAAATTATTCCTTACTCAACACTGGTCAATAATAAATTATTTGACTAAATAAATAACAGTAGATTTGGCATATAAAAGATACACTAATTCACTATATGAACTCATGACTATGATATCTAGTAGTGTTAAAATCTGAAATTTACAAAAATTGCTTTGAATTATATACATATATATATGTAAAACTGAAAATCTGTGGTGGCGATAATATATGTAGGTGTGAATTATTACGTACTCACACATAAGACCTTGGAACAAGTAAAGCTAGATGTTGGATTAGTAACACATTATAAGATCACTGTGTTTACAAAAATATACATCCCTTCATTAAAAGTCTATCTTATTCATATTGTACTACTACACAAGTCTGCTAGAAGAGAAAGCTATCATTTTTAATATAAAACACTAACAGTGCTAGCATGACAGTAGGTTTAGTGCTATTTATGACTTTATATTCTGAAACAAGATTATTACTTACCTTTAGTTTCTTTGACTCACAAACATTAAGTTTGATTGAACCTCATATTGAAGGACTGACAAATGAATCAACAAATAAAACATGCTGATGTGAATCAAAATTACTGTCTATAAAACAATTGTCTTTATATTTAGTTGAGAATCCAAAAGGGACTTCTGGTTTTTTTAAAATAAATTTAAAACATACAAAGTGACCCTGACAATGATTCAGGAAGGTATTAAGTCACATGATAAGCATTATTGATTATAATTACATTGCATATACATAAAGTCTATCTGACAAGTTCCACAAGACAGTAATTACTTCATGCCCATATCTGTAACAAAAGAGTAATGTTTGGAACTACTTAGCTACATGAGCAAAGTAAATTTTATGAACATATTTGCATAGAGAGTTGAAATAATGATTAAAATCCATAATGCTCAACTGAATACTTTTAGAAGTAGTATGAGTTTAAGTTGGGATATGTTATATATTTCCTAGATTCCAATAAAAATCATATCTGGGAGAATAAGATAGATCTAAGATAAGCTATATTTGGAAAAAATCAATAATATATCTATTTTTTAAAAATATTAAGCATTCCTGTTATTTATGGAAAAAAAGGAGAAATGAAGAAACATTCCTAGTTCATGAATAAGAAAGTGCCATGTTGGGGCTGGGTGGTGGCACGCCTGGTTGAGTGCACATGTTATAATGCATAAGGACCCAGGATCGATCCCCTGGTCCCCACCTGCAGGGGGAAAGCTCTGTGAGTGGTAAAGCAGGGCTACAGGTGTCTCTCTCTCTCTCTCTCCCTATCTCCCCCTTATCTCTCGATTTCTGGCTGTCTCTATCCAATTAATAAAGTTAAAAAATTCTGTAAAAAATGTTTTAAAAAGAAAGAATAATAAAGAAAATACCATATTAAAATGGTAATTTTAAAAAGTAATTTCAATATTTTTATGCCTAATAAAAACGTTTGGGGTTCTTGGTACTAAGGCATACTATATTTATGAATATATACATATATATATGAGAATAGAAAAATCTGAATAAAAAGAATCTAAAGGCTTTGGTTCATTTAGATGCCAAATAAATATATGATAAAATAATTATAAATTATATAGTATTGCTTTAAATATGAAAAACTATATCAATGAAGAATATAAATTTGTTTTTAATTTATTATTAATATTTTTACCAGAATACTCTGCTCAACTCTGGCTTATGGTGGTGTGGGTTACTTAACATGGGACTTTGGAGCCTCAGGCATTAGAATCTCTTTGCGTAACCATTATGCCATCTATCCCCACACTAATTGTCTACTTATTATTATTGTTTCATAAGCAGAGGACTTCTTAGCCCTAGTTGAGGGTGATGATAGGGATTTATACTGGGTCCTCTACTATTTCAGACATGAAGTCTGCTATAAACACCACTGTGCTATCTCCCCAGCTCCAGCATATAAATTCTTTAAACAGATACACAGAGCAGGCAGATTTAGATCTATGCTCTCATGATTAGAATAATTCTGTAAATCAACACTTCTTTAAATAGTTTTAAATATATATCCTGTAATATCTGGAGACAGAAAAAATAGCACTGTAAATCAATGAGGAGAGGGTGAGTTATTCAGTAAGTTAGAAAGGTTTTATGTAACTAAACATTTTTGGTTATTACATATTAAAATATATTTTAGAAGGTTTTAAGAATTAAAGAATAGAAATATAACTACCTTGATAAATTCTGTGTAAATAATACAGTAATCATGATTTTAGTTATGAGTTTTCTAAGAAAATAGTTAAATAATTTAAATATAATTCATATGTCCACAGAAGGAATCTAAATTTAGTTCTAGAAATAGGATAAATTCAACTGGATAAATTAGGAAAAAAAGTTACATAAATGACTCATATATGAATAACTGCTAAAGAGTCAAATATATCTGATTCTTAAAATGTCTCCTAGTAAATAATTAAACAAATAACTAAACACCTCATATTAAGTAGCATCTATTTTTTCCTTCTCTCCTTTGTCCTTGTTTTTATGCAGTCAGGGTATGTTCTGTAGTTTTTGTTTGTCTTTACTTTATTGAGAGGTTAATGGATTATAGTACAAGTGTTGACATATTGGTACAATTTCTCACCTCCTTGTGACAGGTGTCTGCAAAACACTCTTGACCCCAGCTTAAGGCCCTTTACATTATTATGTACCAGAACATCAGTGTTCCCCCCCTTCTCAACATTCCCCAGGTTCCCTTGCATTGCTTCTCTACGTTTAAGGAACTATATGATTAAAATCTTCACCAATTATATTGATTTCCTACTGTTGTAATTATAACAAACACAAATTAGGGGCCAGGTGGTTGTACAGCTGGTTAAGTGCACGCGTTACAGAGTGCAAGGAGCCATGTCCAAGCCCCTTGTCCCCACCTGCAGGGCGAATGCTCCACTAGTGGTGAAGTAGAGTTGTAGGTGTCTCTCTGTCTCCCTCTCTGTCTCTTCTTGTCCTCTCTCAATTTCTCTTTGTCTCTATTCAATAACAAATAAATAAAAAATTTTAAAAACCATAAATTTGGTGGAATTATTAACTCAAAGTTCTAATGATCAGAGTTTGCAAGGGACTTAATTAGGTGTTAGCCGATTTTCACTCCTTTTAAGGGATATAGGAGAGCATCTGCTTCCTTGCATTTTTCAGTTTCTACAGTTCATCTGCATTCTTGGTTAAATAACAGATAAAAAAAACCTCAAAGTTAAAAGTTTATTATCTTCAAATCTCCCTCTGCTTCCTTTTCTATATTCTTCCACTTAAAAAAGTTATATTCAATCTATCCTGTTAATTCAGGATAATCTCTTTACTTTGAACACATCTGCAACATCTATTTTGAAGGGGCGATTAGTGGTGCACCTGGCTGAGTGCAGGTTACAGTGGCCAGGGACCTTGGTTTGAGTCCCAGGCTCCCAGACCTGCAGAGGGAAGTCTTTGTGAGTGATGAAGCAGGGTTGCAGGTGTCTCTGTATCTCTCCCTCTCTATCATCCTCTTCCTTCATGATTCTGGATATCTCTATTAAATAAATAAAGATACTAAAAATTTAAAAAGATTATTTTGTCATGTCAAATAACATAAGCAAAGAATTAGGGTGTGGACATCTTTTAGGGAGCATGATTCTTCCTCCCATAATTTAAGTTTTATTTATTTATTTATTTATTTATTTATTTATTTATTTATTTACTGTATATGCAGGTAATTTTTATGTTTATGTGTATATTTTCCTTCTCTTTTAATTTTCTGTAAAATTACATGATTTTAAATGTATTATATAAGTAAAATGGAAAAATTTAAAAGAGATGTAAATATCCAAATGGAAACAAAATAAACTAGATGTTGTATCCAGAAATTTGCAATGTAGTGTTTTTTACTCCAGTAACTCCATGAATTTCTGTAGACAAATTGCTGCAAGATTCTAATGTTTAATTTCTTAATGTGAAATCAGAGAGTTTAAACTTTAAAAACTTACAACTTCCAGCTGAGAGCTGAAAATTTGGATTAGGACTCTGTGTCTTTATGAGATTGTTGCGACTAGAATGGCAATGTAGGCAGAAAAGGAAGTTAATGTTCTCCAGCAGAACACTAAAGGCATTTTTAAAGTTGTTGCTAAGTCTGTTGGGTGTTATTTGGAATGCTTTCTCTGTGTTTTCTATGTTCACTTGTATTGTGGATAATTAAAATCCACGTATAATACAAAATTCATTTACTCGGATGACACTTACACAGCAACTAGTTTATGTTAGACATGTTGTTAGGGGATTGCTTCTATGCCATAAGTAATTAATAAAGGGAACATATACTATTGAAAGAGTAGAACAAAGATGAGACATATTTCTGTCCCACAAGAACAAAGATGAAACATATATATCTGTCCCACAAGAAACTTTAAACAACTCCCTGAAGATGGAGTGTGCGTGCGTGCGTGTGTGTGTGTGTGTGTGTGTGTGTGTGTGTGTGTGTGTGTGTGTGTTTTTCCTTATTCTATATCCCTGGGACACAATGCCTCCATTGTCTTTGAAGGACCCTTTCTGTGTAGCTCTTAGTTAAAATGAACTTATAGGCTACTTTGACCTTGCCTTATGCTTCAGTATTATATATTCAGTGAGTAATCTATTTACCATAGCCACTTGGATATGTAAAAGAAGTCATTACTTAACATGACTTAAGTGCATTCATTCACAACTTTTCAATACTACTTTTCTTTGTAGATTTCTAATTTCAGTGAGTGACACAATGATAAATTCTCTGATGTACCCAGAAGCCTGAGTCATTCTTGAAATTAATCTTTCTCAGCCACTCTATCCTATCAGTTAAGGGACCAGCAAGAAACAAAGCACTCATAAAAACAATTCTAAAATATTTACATTAGGAGAATCTTTCTGTAGGTGGGGTTAATATAGAGGACTTCCATAAAGAATAGTGTAATATCTTTGCTATTTGTTTGTTTTTAACCATTTTTACAATTCTATAAGTCATTCAAGAGATTCCCTGCTTTGAGAAATTTGGTAATTTTGGTTGAGAATGATATAGACATACAGTGTGGCTTTGTATGATGTTAGTCAGGGATGAAGCAGCTTCACTTCATTGTTTATACATTACATTTTTTAATTGATGCTGCTTATTAGTTGGACCCAGTTAATTACCAAAGAGATCTCTGAGGTCGTCTATACAGACCAGTTTCCTTGGATATGAGAAGACAGAAGTCTATCTTACAGAGCAAACTACTTTTAATTCTGATTACCTCTCTGCCATTAAATCTTATGAATACTTCTATATAATCTGTTAGCTTCTCTTCTTACCCAACCATCACCAACCAGGTATAGCTATTATACTGTATTTTTGATTTTTTTAAGTTAGTTCCTAATCACTTACCACTTACTATTTTAATTTTTCCAATAAACATATGTATGTATATATATACATATATATATACATATATATATACACATATATATATATGCCTCCATTATTTAAAAATATTTCATTAGATTCTAAGATCAGGATCCCAAGCATACTTCCTCCTTGGAAAGCATCTTTTTTTTAATTTCCTCATTAATTACCTAACCACCTCATTTTGCTTCAGTATCTAACTCTTACTTCCTCTTCCAGATTGTGCTGCTTTATTTGTCAATTTGCCTTGGTATTCATATTCAAAAGATAGTCTACTTATACCGTACCATATACTTGCAGTAGTCTTGGTTGCTTCCATTATACTGACTGTAACTATGTCCTATTCTGCCTTATAATCTATCCTTAGTACCTTGTTACACAGCCTGACTTGTAATACAGACATAAAGAATGCATCTTGGATGGATTAATGCATAAAGTAACATTTAGGTCCTTCTCCTCATTAGCTTCAAAATTCCCACAGCATTACCCCACCTGCATGGGGAAGCTTCATGAGCCGTGAGGCAGGTCTGCAGGTGTCTCTCTCTCCCTCTCTAGTTACCTCTCCCCTCGCAATTTCTCTCTGTCCTATCACATAAAGCAAAAGAAAAAAATTCCCACAGTATTTTACGGATGCAATACAGATGTAGTTACCTGTGTGAATGTCATGAGATTTTGAGACATTTTCACTCAGTTTATTCTATACCTTCTGCTTCACAAATAAATGAACTGGGTTATAATAAGGTGAATTCATAATATGAATAATTAATGGAAACTAGATATGATGGAAAGAAATAGCCTTACAAGTGAAAACTGAGCTTGGGGAATATTTTCATTATCTATTGCTGCTCTAACAAATAATTACAGTTTTAGTGGCTTAAGACAACAAGGATTCATTAGGTTACAGCTCCAAAGTTTAAAACAGGTCTCATTTAACCAACATCAAAATACAAACTGGGTTGCATTCATTTGTGGAGTCTCTTGGGGAAACCCCATTTTGCTACCATTTTCATCTTCTAGAGTCTAACGGTATTCCTTGACTCATGCCTCTCTTCCATTTTCAAAGCTAGGAATAGTGTCATTCTGGTCTTTAGTTCTATCTACATCTCTTTCATTCAATATGAATTACTTGCCTTACTTTTTCACTTACATGGAATTTTGTAATATATTGCTCTCATCAAGAAAATGTCTTCATGTCAAGAGTCTTAATAATTCTAAAAAGATCCGATTTACATGCAAATTAATGTATCACAGGATCCTAAGATTTGGAGGTAAAAACTGTTATTGAAGCATTGCTCTCCAATATGGAGACTTTGAGGTGGTTAGAGAGATGCTAGGAGAGCACCCGTCATTTGTAAGAAATATATAAAGATTAAGTAGAGTGGCATGAACGTTGTGGCAGACACATAGCTCCCCACTCTGGGAAGAAGAACTTATTCTCCCAGCTTCAGGCAATGCTGCTGGCAGGTAGTTCTCAGCTGTAAATCCTCTTCAATAATTGCTTTGCCCTAGATTCTGTCTCCTTCCCTGGATAGTTGGAATCCAATCACTGGCCCATGTGTGGCAGTTCCAGTTTGAGACATTTCTAAAGGATTCTACTACTTTCAGAACTTATATGGGGTGAGATGCTGCACTGATGCTTTTGTTCAGGAAAAATGCATCAGTGTTCCACTTTTATCTTTTATCTACCAGTTTTTTATCTTTTATCTACCAGTTTCCTTCCTTCTCTTCTGTTTCACAGGTTGTATCCCAAGAACAATTCTTCAAAAAGTTACTTTATGCTAATACTCAACCCAGAGTTACCCACTTCACGGTAATATCCAACCCAGAAACAAACTATACGAGTAAAAAACAGAAGCACTAATTGTGATCCAACAGACTTTCATACTTGAAGAATCAGAGCTCAGGTTCCACCCCTGGCACTACAGTAATCTAGAGGTGAACAGTGTTCTAAAAAAATTTTTAAAAATAGGGCAGGAGAAGACAGGACATGAGGAAAGGCATGAGGAGGGTTGAGTCATATTTATAGGTGATTTCAGACCTTATATCTGAATATTTTCTTCCTGTCATTAGTCTAAGATTGTAGCCTGGGAGGTGATAGAGAAACTAGACTGCTAGACTTGCAAACATGAGGTTTGGTATCTGGTATTACACATGTCATAGTAATGTTTTTGGCTTTCTCTAGTAAGTATATCTTTTAAAACACAGTTCAACTATCTTTACCACAATACCCCTGATGACATAATTTGTTGCTATCATACTGTATTGTTCTATTTTCTCTGTACTAATTATACTTATCTAAAATATATGCCACTACTATCTTGCTTATATGTATCTCCCAACTGCATTTAAAATATTTTTGCTCACAACTGTATAACCAGTTGGACATATTGTGGTAGCCTAATTCTTCCTTAAGGAAAGAGAAAACCATTTCTTCCTTTCAAGGTCAATGTTTACATTTTGAGGTCTGTAAAATCTTGCACAAGTACTTTGAAGAAATCCAATAAAAATACCTCACCATCTTTCTTTGTAATGATTTCTTTTTCTCCTTCACTTGTACAGTGACAAACAGAAGAAACTTTAGTTGTGACATTTCCCATGAGGTCTCTTCTGGTAACCTGCTTGCTAAGCCCCAGGGTACTCCCAGAACTAAAATTCTCCATGGACATTTATTAGGTCTAATTTACAAATGGGGATAGATATATATGAAATGATATTTAATCATTATTCATTCCCTTTGTTCATGGTTTAAAGGTAAATGATTTAAAAGACCATTGTAGAACTTTGTGCTGGACTTTAAAACAGCATTTGTGGCTTGGGCATGAATGTCAAAGGAGAGTATATCAGAAGGCAAGGAAAAAAAAAAAGAAAGAAAGAAAAGCTGAACAAGATGTACATCCAGCAAAGAGAAGACTGACTAGGGAAAGATCTAGGTCTACTTTGTAGTTTGCAGAGACAATAGATATAAGAAGTAAAATCTTTTTGAACATTGCTTAGACAATGAAGGATTCTGAGTATCAATAGAGTTGTAATAACAGCTGTAATCACATTTGTAAATGATTATAAATGTTAAGTTACTCATAAATAATGATATATTCAAGTTGGTATAGCATAGAGGAAGGCAAAAAATAAAGACGGGTAATTTGGTAACCAATTTCCCAAAACCCAAAGGTGAATAACAGATATCGTTTTCCTTCTCCCTCACCTCTCTATCCATTAGTTTTACTGACACATATGACCCCACATTTCTGTTTCTTCACACTGTCTTAAGTACATGTATATTATCAGTCCCTCACATTGTAAATAAAAGCTTTTTTTAAAGTTTTTATTTATAAAAAGGAAACACTGACAAAAAACGGAGGATAATAGAGGCACAATTCCACACAATTCCCACCACCAGAACTCTGTATCCCTCCCCTGGTAGCTTTCCTATTCTTTATCCCTCTGGGATCCTGGACCCAGGGTCATTATGGGGTGCAGAAGGTGGAAGGTCTGACTTCTGTAATTACTTCGCTGCTGAACATGGGCATTCACAGGTCAATCCATACTTCTCTCTTTCCCGAGAAGAGAGAAGTATGGGGCGGAGTATAATATCTAATTTAATTTTTATAATGAACTTGAGACAGACTTTTACAGATAGAAGAACTGAGAATAAAGCTCCTTAAACAACTTGCAAAATGACAAACAGATAATAACTCTACAGAGGGACTTGTATAAAGTTTTACAAGAAAACACACTTTCTTACAAGGTAGTATAAAACTCTCAGAAGTATCCTTTACTTATTAGATTTTTAAAATATCAGTTACATTGTCTGTTTTCTTTTTTATCCTAGATGTTAATTGTTTTCTGCTAAAACACCTATATAGTTTGGATAATGATTTACTCTCTAGTAAAGACATGGTAGCTATCCTAAAACAACACTGTCAATAAAGTTTGACCCAATGTTCCTTTATTGATTAATGATTTTAATTATTTCACCATCATTTATTCTTTTTCAATTTATTTTTATTCCATTTTTCTCAATTTATTTCTTTTAGTTGATAAGACAAAGATAAATTGAGAGGGGGAAGAGGAGGAGATAGAAAGAGAGAAAGAGAGGCATCTGCATCACAGCTTCTCCACTCATGAAGCTCCCTTCCTACCACCAGTACGACTGGGGGTTTGAACCCAGACCCTTGTGCACAGTAAAAGTGTGCTCAAATTAGTATGCCAGCACTCATTCCTACCACTGGCTTTTATATAAATACAACACTCTCTATATTGAATCTCTTTTCTCAAGTCTGGTATTCATTTTCATACAGATATTGATTAGCTCAGTAGGCACCAAAATTAGACACCAAAGTTGCTATCTCATACAAAATGAGGAATCATAACTTATTATTGTTGACATATTATTATTATTATTATTATTATTATTATACACTACCAGCCCCCCCAGATCCCTACTTGCCCATACCTCCACAAACATGACCATAAGAAAAGAAAAATTCTGGGGAGTCAGTGGTAATGCAGCAGGTTCAGCCATGTGGTGCAAAGCACAAGGACTGGTGTGAGGATCCCTGTTCGAGCACCCGGCTCCCCACATGCAGGGGAGTCGCTAGTCACTTCACAGGTGGTGAAGCAGTTCTGCAGGTGTCTATCTTTCTTCTCCCCTCTGTCTTCCCCTCCTCTCTCCATTTCTCTCTGTCCTATCCAACAATGACAACATCAACAGCAATAATAACAACAAGGGAAACAAAAAGGAAATAAATAAATATTTAAAAAATCTTTAAAAAATTCTAAGTTCTCTGCAGATAGCTTACTGTCTTTACAATTTATAAATGCTGTGGCAGTAAATCATAATAATAATAAAGAAGAACAAAAATTCCACACAGATAATATGGTAATCAACAATTGCTGAAAGATATATCACATCTCATACCTAACAAGGAATAAAGAAAATATACTTTTAAAATCAAACAGTTAACACAAAACAATCAAGCCTATAATATGTAGACTAAATAGTTCTCAAAAGACATTCAGATAACTCATAAACATAAAGAAATACTTGATATTACACATCATTAGAGAAATGCACATTATAACCACACGTAAGTACAGCCTACATCAACAAAACAGGAAATGACAAGTGTTGGGAAGGATATGGGAGAAAAGGAAATTTGGTACACTGCTGGTAAAAATGCAAACTGGAACAGTACCTATAGAAAATAGTAGAGAGGGAGGATGGACAACATACTCTATGCTATACCTGAGGAAGATGTGTCAATATTGGGGCAGCTTGGAATGTTCCTACCCATGACCACAGAATGTGAGCTCAGATCTACAGGGATTCAGTAGTTACAAAGGCTCCTAAGCTGAATATGGGCCTCAGATCACATCAAATTGATGGGGTTTAAAGTCAATAATATTTATGCCCCTTTCCCATATTAGGGAGCTACTCTCTTCCCTGCAGCTTTCTGGTCCTTTTCCCCTTTTCCCAGCCATGACATCATCTCCCCAGACAATAACTTGGATCTACCTGCATATTAGATTTCAGGCTCAGGGAAAAAAAAAAAAAAACTGGTATATCCACAGGCCCTTTGGAATATAACTAAAATATGCTTACTAGATATCTACAAAATGGTGAACCTCCCAACTCTTCATCTGCACTTTCCAACCTTTAGGTCCATGATTGGTCAACAATTTGTTTGGCTTTGTACATTAACTTTCTTTTCAACCACCAGGTTCCAGATGCTAGCATGATGCTGACCAGACTTCCCTAAACAGACAATCCCCCAATGTGTCCTGGAGCTCCACTTCCCTGGAGACCTTCCCCACTAGTGAAAGGAGAGAGACAGGCTGGGACTATGGATCGACCTATCAACGCCCATGTTCAGCAGGGAAGCAATTACAGAAGCCAGACCTTCAACCTTCTGCATCCAACAATGACCTTGGGTCTATACTCCCAGAGGGTTAAAAAATAGGAAAGCTATCAGGGAAGGGGATAGGATACAGAGTTCTGGTGGTTGGAACTGTGTGGAGTTGTACCCCTCTTATTCTATGGTTTAGCCAATGTTCCCTTTTTATAAATGAAAAATTAAAAAAAAAAGAAAATAGTAGAGAGACTCCTTAAATAAACAAAAACCCAAGTACTTTATGTTCTGCTAATACTATTCCTAGGCATATATCTAAGGGATATGAAACACTAATTCAGAAGGATATATGCAACCTTATCTTCAAAGCTACACTGTTTATAATAATCCAAATATGGTTTTTTATGGTACAAGGATTGAACCTCACACTGCAGAGCCTTAGGAATTAAAATATTTTGCATAACCGTTATGTTCTCTCCCCAACCCTAATGAGGATTTATAATGTTGTGGAGGTACTATCATTTTAACAGATATTCTTCATAATGGTAACTATTTACTTTGATGGAATTCTAAAGCCCATAGAGAATTTAAAAGGTTTTTGATAATGTTTATGGAGATGGGTATTTTAATATATAAAAATGTTAAACAGTTTATTATAAATTTTACTGTATATGTAATCTCATTTTTATTGACATTTCTTTTTTTAAAATTTTTTATTTAAGAAAGGATTAATGAACAAAAACATAAGGTAGGAGGGGTACAACTCCACACAATTCCCACCACCCAATCTCCATAACCCACCCCCTCCCATGATAGCTTTCCCATTCTCTAGCCTTCTGGGAGCATGGACCCAGGGTCATTGAGGGTTGCAGAAGGTAGAAGGTCTGGCTTCTGTAATTGCTTCCCCGCTGAACATGGGCGTTGACTGGTCGGTCCATACTCCCAGTCTGCCTCTCTCTTTCCCTAGTAAGGTGTGTCTCTGGGAAGCTGAGCTCCAGGACACATTGGTGGGGTCTTCAATCCAGGGAAGCTTGGCCAGCATCCTGGTGGCATCTGGAACCTGGTGATTGAAAAGAGAGTTAACATACGAAGCCAAAAAAATTTGTTGAGCAATCATGGATCCCAAGCTTGGAATAGTGGAGAGGAAGTGTTAGGGAGGTACTCACTGCAAACTCTAGTGTACTTCTGCTTTCAGGTATATATTTTGCAGTAGTTTATGGATACGTGTGAACATAAGCTCTCTCTCACAGAAACTGGTGTATATCTAGGTTATGGGACTGTTAGAAAGTGAACTACCTGAGATGAAATTAGAGTGTACTATAAAAGGAAAGGTCTCACCTGAGTAATGAAGCTGAAGGGTTGTCATTCCACACGTGAAGTCTCTGGACACAGTCTGAGGTGAAGCATGTTGAGGTGGCAATCGTTGCGTTGGTTAGGTTGTGATCGGCGGATGCAATATTATTTGGTTTGGATTGGGAGACGCATACGGGAAAGTGGGCCCTATCCAAGGGTTCGGGGACTGGGGGAAGTAGGGGCTCTATAGTGGAGATGTGAGGTTCCTGCTGTCTTAGGGTTCAAAAAGACAATCGATAGTTAATGTTATCATCAAATTATTTGTTAATTGGGTTAACTTTGAAAAGTCCTTTTGTTATGGTTTGCTGTACAGTATCCAGTATCTTGTATATAGCTGTGCTATTGGATGCTTCTAATCTACTTGGTCTAGGCTTCTGAGAGAGTCCGCATATCAAATACACAGCCTATATATTAAAATGATTCAGTTTTTATTGACATTTCTATCTTTAATTAAATTGTCCTTTTACTACACCATTATTTCCTCAGGTATACTGAAGCCAACAGGCCAATTTCATCCATTTTGTTTATGTGTTTAAAGCTACCACATATATTTTGGTAAGTCAGCTCAATCTTTGTACTTTTCAAATTCAATTAGGTTGAAAGCTTTGTCTATTTTGATAAGAGACAACTGTTGAGATCTTATGCCTTACAGAAAAATGTTACAAGGACAAAATACCATTTAATAGAGAAAAAAAAAAAACATATCTTTACCTAACAAGCAAGTGAAGTTTTTCATTTACTACACCAATTATATTGAAGATGTTATTTGAAATCACATGATTTGAAATGCCATTGTTTAATACATAGTACAAAAGTGCTCTTATTTTTTATTTGACTTTTAGTTCATTGTAGAATTATTCTGATCCCATACTTCCTGATATTAGAAATCCTACCTAAAGTTCCATTTAAATCTATATTTGCAAAATATCTTATTTTATTATAAGGTACATTCATTTGACTAATATACCAAGAGGCCTGTATTTCAGGCTGTCCCATTATCACAAAATCCTGCTCTAAGTTTAAGTCTGGATATTTCAGAGACTCCTACGAACAGGCAGTACAGGGGTTGGATTGCCACAGTGATCACCCATAAATCTGAATATCTGGCTGCTTCCCTAAGGGTCTGGAGATTGTGCATGGGATAAATGGAATAAACTCAGTATCTAATGGCATCAAAATAATGTACCTGACATTATGACATTTGGAATAGTAAGTTTTAAGCACCCTTACCCTGTTGCTTTCTCCCTTATAAATGTTGTTTTATCTGAATATCTACTTCTGTATAAGTTCTACAAATAAATATTCCTTGAAGCTAAGTATGTTATATGCATGTGTTCCCACCTGACCTCTTCTGACCAACTGTATAGCAACTTGGCTGTGGTTACTTTATCTCCACCCTGGAATTCATCTAATCTCAGTGCCCTGGCAACTGGATAAGGTTCTCTCTACCTGTGATTCCCCCATAAAAGATTAAAAAGGAACATTTTCTACATAAGTGTGTTAATGTTCACTAAATCTAAAAATACTTTAACTTTCTAACTATATATAATATAGTTAATTTGTCTTCACAGGGATGATATACTCAAGTATGATTTTTTACTGATTTATATTCAAAATTAGGCCAAGGTTTTTGGTACAACACTTTCTCAGAATGTTCTATTTTCCTTATCCCTACCATGCCCTAACCACCCCTATAATGGGTAGTCTGCTTAAAACATGCTAACCTAACATTTCAAGTCAAAATATATGTACCAAACCCAATTCTATGTCCACTATTCTGAAACATCCTGCATATAGGTTTATGACCACAGTCATGGTCCCTAAGGAACTCTTACCCTGAGAACAAGAGGTCCATGATTGCCTATTATATTAGGAAGATTTAGAAAGGATATTATAAAAGTGTTATAAAGATTACTAGATCTCTATCACAAGGAGTAGTACACGTGTAAGAAAAAGTTGCAGTTGAGTTGTAACTTAACAGTTAAATTGATAAAGGTAGAGAGATATCTGAAGTTGAGGAACTGGCATCAACAAAGCATAGAAAAATATTTTGTAAAATAGACCTGGAATAGAGATAGACACGTATGTGAAAGAAGGGGGTAAGCCTGAAACAATAAGTCAGGAAGAACTTGTGTGGAATTGTATCTCTGTTATCTTACAATATTGTTAATCATTATTAAATTACCGATTAAAAAATAAAAAGGAAAAAGCCTAGAGGTTCATAGGTGTCTTTTGCGTGGCAAAATATCCTTTATATTTCTGTGGACAGTAGAGACCTGAAATTATTCCTGTAAAGTATTTTCTCAATCACCTATTGTAGGTTGTATCTTCAAAGAGTTGCAAGATATTTTGGAGAGCAGTAGTGTGATTATAAGAGTGAGGTAAAGAAAGAGCATAGCTGAGTATAGATTGAGATGTTATGTGGACAATAGAATTGACTGGACTTAGAAGTCTAACTGAATTTTTTTCTTACCATAAGCTCTGATCATTACACAGAAGATTTCAGAAGTATAGAATCTAGGATAATTTTTGCCTCTTTCTTTGAAGTGCCAATAGTTGAGCTACTTCCATTTGATAAGTTACTTCAATTATCTCTTACAATGGCTTACTGTATATGTTAAAGTTCCAAGCTTATGGTGCCTTTATAATGCTTACCTTTCAATAGTTCATGTTTTCCTTACATCAATACTGCATTTTTAAGCCTGTATTTTTAACACAAGCTACTAGTTATTTGAAAACAATTAGCAACCATTTTCTTACATGTTGGTTGCTGATAGCAATCTCTTGTTGGAATGTATCATCCTTTATAAGAACACATACATGTATATATTAAAAGTGCTGTACTTTCTTCATAAGCCGTAAATCTTTGCTGAAAAATAAGTATTTCCCTATTTAGATAAGTTACATGATACTATGTATCACTGGAAAATAAAACCTGAATAGAATACCATCTTTGTAAATTTAATGCTATTTCTTTGATGTGGATGAATTGTATTTGAACAGAAACAAATGAATGACAGGGAATTATTGTGCCTCATAATAAAGAATACTCAAATATACCAAGTTAACATTCAATTCTCCCATCCTTTGTGAATTTCAAATTTAATTATTATCTATATATTAGTCAACAAGGTTCAATTTAAGAAAGTATTTATTTTTGAAAGATAATATCTTAACAATACTGAAGATAAACATTGTTTTATTTCTTCACTTGATTTAGTTTCTAGAACTCAAGTAAAATATCTAAGTAAGTGATTTGGTGCATGCTAGTTTTACATCCCTATCTCTTAATAACTGTCAGTATAAATTGAAAAATAAAGAAAAAACTTTGAAAATAGAATTTTAATGAACTATTTTATAGTCATTCTTTTTGATTTGATACTTTGGTGGGCAGCCATAGTTATCCTCTAAATTAGTTCTCAAAGCTCAAAATGCAGTTAATTATCAACTGCTTTCCTGTTTTACTTAGTTTGAGAAAATTAAACACCAATGTTTGCAGTCTCTAAAGTATGAAAAGTTCTGAAAGGAAAGGGAGATTTATTTTTAATATTTTATTTTATTTATTTATTCCCTTTTGTTACCCTTGATGTTTTATTGTTGTAGTTATTATTGTTGTTGTTGTCGTCATTGTTGGATAGGACAGAGAGAAATGGAGAGAGGAGGGGAAGACAGAGAGGGGGAGAGAAGAGGGAGGGAGAGAGTCGCCTGTGAAGCGACTCCTCTGCAGGTGGGGAGCCGGGGTTCGAACCGGGATCCTTATACCAGTCCTTGCGCTTTGCGCCATCTGCGCTTAACCCGCTGCGCTACAGCCCGACTCCCCGGGAGATTTTTTTTTTTTTGCAACATATAATGAATTGAATTTTTCTAATTGAATACCTATATTTGTCTTGGCATCATTAGTTTCCTCACAAAGTGTTTATCCTTTTGCATCAGAATATCTGAATATTCAAGTAGATTTTTTAAGAATACCTCCAAAGGCATACATTGGTGTTTTAAAATATGTAAATCATCACAAATTTAAAAATTGCAAGTAAATAAAAACAAAATTTTAAAAAATGTTCAAGGACATGGACATTAGGCCAAAAAGTGTCAAATATATAGAAGAAAACTATGGCAGGACACTTCATGACCTATGGTTCAAAAAAGCCTTCAAGGATTCAAATCTAACAGCAAAGAAAACAAAAGCAAAAATACACCAATGTAACTACATCAAACTGAAAAGCTTCTGCACAGCAAAGGGTACCACCACCCAAACAGAAAGAAACCCAGTGGCATGGGAGAAGACCTTTATACAACACACATCAAACAAGGGCCTAATAAACAAAATACATGAAGAGTGCACACACACACACACACACACACACACACACACACAGCAACTCCTTAGAAAATGGGGCTAGGACATGGACAGACATTATACTGAGGAAGAGATCCAGAGGGCCAACAGAAATATGAAAAGTGCTCAAGTCACTGAACAGCATAGAAATGCAAATAAATGCAAATAAAAGATACCACTTTATATCTGTGAAAATGTTATACATCAGAAATGACAAATGTTGGAGAGGATGTGGAGAAAAAAGAGACACTTCTGCACTGCTGGTGGGGGTAAAAAATTGCCCAATCATTGTGGGAAGCAACCTGGAGGCTTCTTGGGACACTAGGAATGGACCTAGCCTACAACCTAGCAATTCCTCTCCTGGGGATTTACCCAAAGGAGACAGAAATACCTATCAGAAGAGATCTGTGGGAGTCGGGCTGTAGTGCAGCGGGTTAAGCGCAGGACCGCAAAGCACAAGGACCGGCATAAGGATCCCCGTTCGAACCCCGGCTCCCCACCTGCAGGGGAGTCGCTTCACAGGTGGTGAAGCAGGTCTGCAGGTGTCTATCTTTCTCTCCTCCTCTCTGTCTTCCCCTCCTCTCTCCATTTCTCTCTGTCCTATCCAACAATGACAACAACAATAATAACTACAACAATAAAAAAAAAAACAAGGGCAACAAAAGGGAATAAATAAAATAAAATTAAAAAAAGAAGAGATCTGTGTAAAACTATGTTTATAGCAGAACAGTTTGTGATTGCCAGAACCTGCAAGCTACCCAAAAGTCTAATGTGAGCTAAAAAATTGTGATATATATATATATACACATATATACATACATACATATCATATATATATATATATATATATATATATATATGTCTGAATACTGCTCAGCTGTTAAAAATGATGAGGCTGTATCCTTTGCATCCTCTTGGATTAAACTTGTGGCCATCATGTTGAGTGAGATAAGTTAAAAAGAGGACAAATATCAAATGATCTCACTTATTAGTGAGACTTAATAAAGTAGGGATGGAGAGGGAGAGCACAAAGTGAAACATAGATTGTACATGATCTATTGCACCAAAGCAAAGGACTCTGGAAAGAGAGATAGGGAAGGATAGGAAGAAAACTTTGGGGGTCTATTACATAGTGAAACTGTATGCATATGTTAATGATTGTGTTGTAAAGCATTAACCCCCTCAGAAAAAGAAATAATAATAAAGAAATTTAAGGAAATATTAGACTGAAAAACATGATGTTCCTCATATTGTTCAATTTAGTTGATAGTCTAAGTCAGATAAAGAATAGAAATGATAATCATGTTATCCATTTTAAAAAGATAGATTTTAATGCTCACAACAAATCCATAAATTATAATTACATTGATAAGATTTTAAGAGTAAAATTACTTGACCTAAGATTCAAAGTATACAGGTAGAGAAGATTAGGAATTTAAATGTATTTCTATGTCCTGATTCCAGTGCAAATAACTAGCACCAGACTACTTTCTTTTCTTTTTCTCTCTTTCCTCCTTCCTCCCTTCCTTCCTCCCTTCCTTCCTTCCTTCCTTCATTTCCTCCCTCCCTCCCTCCTTTCTTTCTTTCTTTCTTTCTTTCTTTCTTTCTTTCTTTCTTTCTTTCTTCCCTCTTGTTGCCCTTGTTTTATTGTTATAGTTATTATTGTTGTTGTTAGTGATGTCATCATTGTTAGGACAGAGAGAAATGGAGAGAAGAGGGGAAGACAAAGAGGGGGAAAGATAGATACCTGCAGACCTGCTTCACTGGTTGTGAATCAACCCCCCTCCCCCGCTGGTGGTGAGCTGGAGGCATCATTAAGCTGTCTTTGCCCTTTGTGCCACCTGAGCTTAACCCCAGATTATTTTCTTACCCCTACCTCTTTTCATTACTTGACTGAACATTGGTTCACAGCTTTTCAATTTCTGTTTCTGGAATTCTGAATACTATATTACCTCTGACACTGCTTGATTTATTACAGTCCAGTAACCACTTGTCCTTTTTGCCCTGGGAATTTAATGCTTTTAGTGGTAAAAATCTTCTATGTCGATACCACCATAGCTGCTAGGAAATTAAGATTGGTTGCCTATAACTGTCTCCATATTAAAACCTTAACTTCTGTATCCAGAGAACACCAACAATTTCAGACAGACCAATATGGTCACTATTAAAGACTTTCAACTATCATTCTTTACAAACCTAACTCCATTGTTTGATAATCTCTCATTTGCATATAAAGGCATATGTTGCCTTAAATGCTACTCTAATGAAACTGGTCCTAGATACCTATTTATTTGTAGAGCCAGCCTTAATTCTAAGAAATTATGAATACTGATTCTCTCAAACACTTGAAGCATTGTGTAATATTAATAAGTTGAGTTCTGACATTTATAGATTTTACTTACTTTCTTACCTTTATTCATAATAGGCATTTGTTGATTCAGAGAATGCCAGATTTTAAGTGCTTAATGGAGAAACGTGGGAGAAAGTTATGTTCTTAAAAAACATCTGGAGAAACAAATATTTTCTCACTGTTTATTTTCAGTCCCCCTTTCAAGTTCAATAATATTTGCTTTCTTACAGTAATAAGATGAGCAGGGGATAATGAGAATGCAAGCTAGTTTTACCTTGAGAAATGCTTCAGGGAAAACAATTCTAACACTGAAGTCAAGAACTGTGAAGTTTATTAAATAATTCTGCTCTCGATGAAACCATCAGTAGTTGAGTGTTTAAAAAACATTGCTAACCATCACTCAGTACAGAAAACAGGTCTCACATAACTCAGAGAAACAAATTTCATTTTAATGGTAATTGAGCAAATTATTTGAATTAAAGCATTTTATAAAAACTTATACACCAGTTAATTAGAACCCTATGTGATATTTACATTATATCCAAATCAAGATAAGGAACAAAGTGTAAATAAATATATCCAAAGCTTAATTTAAATAACTTTCTCACTGATAAAATGATGTAAACTTTCTAGAAAAATCTGTTAATTCCTTAAACAGAGAGTGTACTAACTAAGAAAGATTACTTTGATATTTTGTGAAAATGTTTGCAGAAGGGGTTTAATAGTATTAATCAAATACAGACACATGCTGGAAAACCTGTATCAAAATGTCAGTGACTGCTTCTTCTTGGTAATCTTAGTCAATTTCCTTTATTCCATTATTTTTATAGATATCGTATTATAGGTGATTA
Organism: Erinaceus europaeus; assembly: GCF_950295315.1. Taxonomy (NCBI): domain Eukaryota; kingdom Metazoa; phylum Chordata; class Mammalia; order Eulipotyphla; family Erinaceidae; genus Erinaceus; species Erinaceus europaeus. The sequence goes on from NC_080163.1 coordinate 148,082,858, forward strand.
AAATTCATCAGTGACTATAAAATAATTTAACATAAGAGACTGTATTCATTAGTAAGGAAAACAGCAATTTATAACAGGTAATAGTGATTTTTTTTCTTGCTTTACAGTTTTGACTTGAGTTAAAAAAAATTCTGAATGTAACTTGATCCAACCCCTGTGGAAAGCAGTCTGGAAAACTCTCAGAAGACTAGAAATGGACCTACTCTATGATGAAATATTTCCTGGGGATATATCCCAAAGAAATAAACAACCAACCATGAAATATAGACTAGACAAAGTATACTGGAACAAGGCAAATGATTCTGGAGAGCAAAGAAGAGGGGAAGGAGGAAGAAAACTTTGGGTGTTTGGAACATAATGAAATCAAGCATGTGTCAATAACTGTACTATGAAGCATTAACCCCCTTAATAAAAAAAAAAGAAAGAAAGAAGGAAGGAAGGATATGTCCATCTAAAGAGATGTGTGTATACTCAAGTTCACAGCAGCACAATTTGTACTACCCCAAATTTAGAAGCAACTAAGGTTTCTAACAACAGATGAATGGCTAAGAAAGTTGTGTTATATATACACAATGGAATACTACTCCGCTATTAAGAATGATAACTTTCTTCATCTCATCTTGGATGGAACTCGCTGGAATCATGTTAAGTGAAATATCCCAGAAAGAGAAGGATACATATGGGGTGATCTCACTCACAGGCAGAATTTTAAAAATAAGAAGAGAAAGTGGAAATGCAAAGTAAAACTTGGACTGGTTTGGTGTATTGCATCAAAGCAAAGGACTCCAAGGAAGGACAGAAAGAGGGGTGAAGGAGGGAAGAAGGAGGTTCTGGTCCTGGTATATGAAGATGGACCTAATTTGGGGGTGACAGTGTTTTGCAGACATCTATCTTGATGAAATGAGAAAATGTACCCATGTGCCAACAACTATACTGTAAATCCATTAATCTTTCAACAAAAAAAAGAAAAATCTGAATTATCTATAGTAATTATTTGCTAATGGTTTAGTGTTTTTTTTAAACATTCTTTTACTTATTTACTTATGTATTTAGTTTGATAGGCTTTCTACTGGGAATTTTATGTCTGCATGATTCTACCACTCCATAATTTTGCATAATGCCACTGGTGTACTTTTTTTTTTCTTGATATAGGATGAATGACAGAGCACACATTGCTCCATGGCTTGTGAAGCTTCTCCTTGCAACCTGTCATTTTGTAAAGGATAGGGGTTCAAATCCAGATCCTTTCACATAGTAAAGTGTGTGTTCCACTAGATAAGCCATTTCCAGATCCCTATAATATTTTGAAGTTCCTCTGTTTTTATTATATTTATCCATGTGATTAGTGGTACCTAATTTCTGTTGGGTCCTTGGTATCAAATGCAAAAAAGATAACTCAGACCTGTAAAGAAGACCCTGATTTTCTACTTTACAGATACATATTGATACAAGTTAAAAAAAAAAGACAGAAATAAGCAATGAGTCTCCTTTGCTAACCAGAGAAACATTATATTGTCACCCAGAATAAAACAACAGCTGCTTGATTACAAATAGCACAATTTGGTATATTTCTATGAACATTAAATAATCCCTTTGATTTCTTTATATTTCTCAATAAATTTTGAATTTCTGCCATAAGCTGTATTTTATGCCAATAAACTGAGGGTATCCTTTAATAAAAGACACTGCAATTTTATGATATCCTGAGTACCTCTCTTCAGTTTGACAAAAAATAATATGTTGTTTTAGTAAATTGTGATGTCCCCTGACATTTAATCTAGTGCATTCTCTAAAATTTCATGATACTTCTGGAATATTAATAGTTTTAAAATCAGTTTGAGAATCAAATGACAAAAAATAAGTCTTTCATAAACTTGAAATGTGGGTAATGATTACATTTGATTTTTTAACAAAGTATTTTCAATAAAAGTTCTAGGAATGCAAAATATCCTTCCCTGCACAAGTTCTCTCAGCATTATTGGGATTTACTCATGTGCATCGAGCAAAGACTGCACTGGAATGGAAGCCAAGTGACAGCTGGAGTGCAATTTTTATAGTTATTGTCAAATCTAAATCCCTCTAAATAAAATGTAAAATTCAATTACAATTAGACACATATATTCTCTCATAAGAACTCAGATATATTAACTCTGGAAGGGGGTAGAAGAGTGGCTATCCTACAGATATATCTTGCTTGAAATGTTTATATATTTCTTTATAAATTATTTTCTTATTTGGTAGCCACAACCTGACTTCTTTGGAAATATTTGTTTACTATCTTTTCTCATGATGGTTATTTCCTTTCATTGTGAGTTCTAAGTGAAGATAAAATAATTCATTCACATCTAAAGTAACTGCTGCTTTCAATCTTCTATATGTGCTGTAGCATAACTGTTCAATATTAAGCTTGGCATTTAAAGTATTTAGGATTGACTGAAAGTGTTCAGAAAGGATAAAAGCTTAGTGAACTAATTCAGGAAAAAATCATATTTATCAGAGCCAATTTCTGTAGCTTGACATTTTATGATTTACTTCTAAGCTGCTCAGATAGCTTTAAGAAACCTTTTCCTCTTGGTCTGCCTAATTTTTTTTTTGTATGTGTGTGTGTTCTGCCTAATCCAGTATAAAATTTGTGCAATTAATATCAAAGTAGACATCAAATCCATTGACAATGATCACCCAAGAGTTATACCTGATTAAGAAGAGTTTTACACTTAACATGTCTGTTAGCTTAATGATAACTGTACAAGCAAGATTATGGAAATTAGAGATACTAGTAAAAATTTTGGATACAATCTAACTTATATAGGAGATGACTTTTTCTCCACCAGATAGAATCAAGAGGGATTTCATTCCCAAAAATACTTGAACAATTAACTTAATCTTCACTGAAGTCTCATATAAGAAAGAATGAAGGTGGGTTTTCCAGAATAATGTCAGTAATGGTTGGAGTATTTAGGTAAAATTATAAAATTACTTCAAACATCATTTTATCACCAAAGAGCCACATGACAGGTTTTCACAGAAACAACAAATGTCAAATCATTTAATAAATTTGGCAGTTTCTGTTGACTCCTTTAAGAATAAACCTATTTCTGTGAAAATATTTATTTTAATATTTATTTTTATATTTATTTTATGATGAAGAATCTACTTTAAAGTGGATAAAGGATGCAGGCTTTTTAATCCTCTCAGAGCGATATTTATATCTAAATCTATTCTCTAAATGATTTATATATCTGTCTTACATATATTTATAGACATAGCTATGTCAGCTCAGATTTCATAACTTTTTATTTCATCTACCTACTGGGACAAACTAAGAAAGAAGGTTGTAGTTAATTTTTTACAAAATCTCAACAGAAGGTGACTATGCCGTCATTTTATGCCAATTATTTTTCAAAAATTATGAGTGCTTAAAATAATTCAATTTTTTGGAAGCTTCAAAATAGTTATTTTTCTGTTTATATAAAGGCAGAAAGTACATCTCAGAGATAGGGGAATTGGGTACTGTCACAAAACTAGTTAATGGCAGAGCAGGAATTCAAAGCAAATCTAGCAGATTTCAAATCTAATCTATTATGTCTCAGATATCTTCTTCATTTTAAACCAAATCCCAATAGATCTAAACCATCAGTGTTGTGTGAAACTGTACTGCATGTGTGTTTGAAGCTTGACTATGCAAGGCTTGCAAACTTCCTATTCATAGTAACTATGGAAAACAGGATAAACAATGCCTCATCACTTGCTGTGAACATTACAGGAAACAATGAATATGAATGTAACATGCTTAACACAGTGCCTGACATGAAAATCCCTCACTAAGTGCCAGATGATAGATACTGTTTTCTTCAGCTTTACTGAGGTCTAATTCACACATGGCTTTTAATATTTACAATTTACAAGTTGATGCTTTGATATCTGTATATACTGTGAAAATGAACCTTATAACTGGTATCATTAATAAATAAATGATATCATTCATAAAACCAATGTTAAATTTTTAATGGTGATGAAAATAGTATTTTGATTTCAAGGGCATTTTTTGTTCTTAATAGTTGCTTTCACAGGTTGTGATTTGTTGTTGTTGTTGTTACTGCTGTTGTTGTTGTTGGATAGGATATAGAGAAATGGAGAAAGGAGGGGAAGACAGAGAGGGACAGAAAGACACCTGCAGACCTACTTCACCACCTGTGAAGCGAACCCCCTGTAGGTGGGGAGCCAGGGGCTCAAACTGGGATCCTTATTCTGGTCCTTGTGCTTTGTGCCATGTGTGCTTAACCTGTTGTGCTATTGCCTGTCCCCCATTGTTATTTTTAATGTTGCCAATGCGATTGTTGCTGGATAGGACAGAGAGAAATCAAGAGAGAAGGGAAAGACAGAGAGGGGGTGGGAAAGACAGCTGCAGACCTGCTTCACAGCCTGGAACCAGGGGCTCAAACCGGGTTTCTAATGTAGGTCCTCACGTTTTCTGCCATGTGTGCTTAATCCTCTGCTCCACCACACAGCTCCCACTTTCACTGGTTGTACTTTAAAATAATTTCATATTAAAAAGAAGAAAAAAAAAGGCTTTTAAAAGGACAGATCAAAAATTAGTCCATGCCTTTCACCTATAATCAATATTTTAAAACATCCCTTATCTGTTGCTTTAAAAAATGTTGTATTCCTTTTCGTTGCTTTAAAAAATGTTGTATTCCTTTTCTTTCTTTAGTGTGTGTGTGTGTGTGTGTGTGTGTGTGTGTGTGTGTGTGTGTGTGTGTGCGCGCAGATGTAGAGGGAGAGAACAGAGATACCATAGTACTGCTCATCTCTATGATGATGCTGAGGATTAAATGTGGAAACTTTGGTGCCTCAGGCATGAAGGATTTTTTTATTTTAGTATTATTAAAACTTTTTAATTTAATAGGACAGGCAGAAGTAGAGAAGGAAAGGGGACAGAGAAAGAGAGAATGGGGCCAGGTGGTGGCATATCTGTTTGAGTGCATGTTACAATATGCAAGGACCTAGGTTCAAGCTCCAAGTCCCCACCTACATGGGGAATGATTTGTGAGTGGCAAAGAAGTGTTGTAGATGTTTCTTGATCTCTTTCCCTCTCTATCACCCCTTCACCTCTCAATTTATGGCTGTCTCTATTCAGTCCTCTCGCAGAAGAGTCAGGAACAAAGGAAATACATAGGATTGGGGGCGGGGAGAAGGAAGAAGCAGGAACTAGCAAGGACTAAACCAAAGTCTCCCGGAGGCAGGGGGAGTGAGACCAAACCAATGTAATAGAATGACCATGTAAATAGACCACAAAGTCAAGCAATGTAACAGAAGGGATCCCAGAAGCAGAACTAGAAGCATACCAACACGAGATAACAGTCCATGCATTTATTTTCAAAGCTGGAAAATACCAATTTTAAAGTTAAATAGTCTCTGGAAGTTAAAATCCAAACACTGTAATCTTTCTGATTCCTCTGTTCCCAGAAACTGGTTTAACTTGTAGCAAAGCTGCAAATGACCCATAGTACTTCACACTCACAGTAAATGAAAAGGATACTCTAGAGGCCTGGTGGCTGTGCACCTGGTTGAGTGCACATGTTGTACAATGAACAAGGACCAGGGTTCGAGCCTCTAGTCCCCACTTGCAGAGGGAAAGCTTTAGGAGTGATGAAGCAGTGTCGTAGGTGTCTATCTCTCTCCCTCTCTAACACCCCATTCCCGCTCAATTACTGGCTGTCTCTATCTAATAAATAAATACAGATCATTATCAATTTTTTTGTGTGTGTGGCTTGCAGGGTTATTGCTGGGGCTTGGTGCCTACATTATGAATCTACTGCTCCTGGAGGCTACTTTTTCCTTTTTATTTCCCTTGTTGTTTATTGTTGTTGTTATTGATGGAATTGTTGTTGGATAGGACAGAGAGAAATCAAGAGAGGACGAGAAGACAGAGAGGAATAAAGAAAAATAGACACTATCAGACCTGCTTTACCACTTGTGAAGCGACCCCCCTGAAGGTGGGTAACTGGGTCTCAAACCAGGATCCTTACGCTGTCCTTTTGCTTTGCACCCACTGCACTACCGCCCGGCTCCCTCAAATAACATTTTTAAAAAGTATATTATACCATTTCCTATGGAGTAACAATTCCTAATATCCTGAATACCCCAACTACTTTACGCCTATACCTTTATTATAGGAAGATAAAAGATTAACAAAAACTAAAGATCTAATCCAAATTCCATTACCTGACAATCCAAAAATATTAGAACATTCCCTCATGTTTCTGAAATACTTTAATAAATATTTCAATAGTGCATATAAACTTCCTGTCAAAAGTTTTTAGTCAAACAAAACACAGATGTTCATAACTAGTTATTAAAACTTTCTCTAAATGTAGCACTCTAGTTATTTTTAGAATCAAATCAAGAAGTTCTCCCATAAAGTTGTGAATACTAATCCAATCTTTACCAGTTACATTATTTACAAATGTTCAACAACATCCTTGGAGTTGCTGAAATCAATTAAATCAATAATATGCATTTTAAACAATCTCTTATTATGTATTTATATATGAATCATAAGTTAACAAAATACTTTAGTATATTTTAGGTCAATACTATCTCTTCTTACAAGCCAAAATATTTTAAAGCAATTTATATATTTAAGCATTCACAGCTACTTCTCTCCAAAATCAATCATAATACCATCTCAGATTCTGTTTTCTGTTAACTCTGAGGCACTTTCTATTTTATACCTATAACACATTTCTAATATAGTATTCTCAGCATCTATTGATAATAGATGTTTACTGAGACTGGCAAAAACCTAACTGGATTCCCATTAGCTTGAGTGGTCAAGGTTTATCCCAGAAAGACATCTCTCCTATTTGTTACAGTAAGCTGGATAGGAGTGCCAAGATTTTATTCATCAGCCACTTGATTATAGGAAGCTTTGATATGCAATGTGGACCACTAAAATGCTAATGCATTGAATTATACAGCCTCTCAAAAGGCTTAAATGGAAACTTTGAAAACATACTCTTTGGGCTTCTAGTTTCCAAATGTCACTAGTTTGCATTTGAAAATTAATATAAATTGAAAATGAATTAAAGTAAATTTCATAGTGGTACCAGATCCCAAGCCAAGGAATTTAATTGAATTAACTTGTGAGTGTATCAGTTAAAGCAGGAAACATCACATCTGGGTACTACAGTGAGTTGGTTGGTAGTCAATAACGGAGCTAAACTGTGCTGGCATAGCAAAGTTGAAAAGGGAAGCTATTAATAGTCATGGCCACAGGTATCTCAATTCTTTTGATAGAGTCTTTAAAAGTGAGTGTATTCATTCTAAGTGCACAAGAATATGCTTGAGAGAAGAAAAATATAATAGAAAATATCAAAACACTGTTGTGTATTTAAAAGAAATATATAGTTTAGTAGAAAATTCCTATGCACATAGATTATTTCTTAGTTCAAGAACTTGTATTCTTTCCTTGGAGACTTTCTCTACTCACAAGGGCATATTGTACCTATAAACTGAAAAAATAACAAGTGATAGAGAGTTAAGGATTCCAACAAACATCTAAACCAATGAGGAGACAAAAGAAATTATTATCTTGAAGTTATTCTAAAGTCCATTTGCACACTCTGTCAGAATGTAATCTTTTTGTTGTTGTTGTTGGGCAGCCCTTCCTGCTCCATCCTCCATTGCTGACATTATGGCCTATTTACATAATCATTGTTTTGCCTGAAAGATACTCACCTTTGACCTATCTTCTTTCTACCTCGAGACCCACCCTGCCTGCACAGTACATTAATCCTGACAGTTAAAACCCTAGTAGCCTTTGCTACAAAAGCTTTCTACCTTCCCGCTCTTTCCTTTTCTCCGCCCTCTTTCCTAGCCATTTCCTTTTCCAACTTGCCACTTCCAGTTCTAAATATATAAAAGTGTTGTCTCTGATCAATAAAGACACATTACTTCCCACTTGCCACAAGTTCCTGGTTTCTTTCTATGCCCAGGTTGGCTCCAGTGGAGTTCTCTCCAACCCAGAGAGCATGTGCCTGGGAAGAAACACCCTTATCACACTAGCCCAGGAAATCACTTTATTTTATTTATTTATTTATTTATTTATTTATTTATTTATTTATTTGCCTCCAGGGTTATTGCTGGGGCTCGGTGCCTGCACTATGAATCCACTGCTCCTGGAGGTTATTTTTCCCATTTTTTTGTCCTTGTTGTTGTTATTGTTGTCATAGCTGTTGTTGCTGTTGGATTGGACAGAGAGAAATGGAGAGAGGAGGGGAAGACAGGAGGAGAGAAAGATAAACACCTGCAGACCTGCTTCACTGCTTGCGAAGCAACCTCCTGCAGGTGGGGAGCCAGGGGCTCGAACCTAGATCTTTACGCAGGTCTTTGCACTTAGCACCATGTGTGCTTAACTCGCTGCGCTATTGCCAGACTCCCCAGAATGTAATCTTAAGAAGCAAATCCAGTTATCAATTATGTTATCCTGCTGACTAATTTAATGCTCTTTCATATTTCCTCACTTTTCTGTTTAATTTCTCCACTTTTTTACTATGCTCTGGGAAAATCAAGCATATAAACTACTTATAGCCAAATCCTTATAAGATATTTCTAAAATAGTGTACATATTAGTTATATCTCTGATTAGTATATTTATAAGTCAAATTTTAATTAACCACCAAGCATAATAGATATGCGCATATATAAATAAACACATAGTATCTATAGTAACTAATTAAAATATTTTCCTGAGGAAATATGCCATCATATACCCTAGTTTAGTCTTTGATCAAAATCTGTTACATGTCAAGGCAGAAAGAGTGAATAAACACTTTTCTATGGATTACTTTCCTAAAGATTTGGGATTTGGGTAGAATAAATAAGAGAAATTCTATTTCAGTGGTTAGTTTTCATTTTTCATGTCTGCCCCATGTTGATAAAACTCAGCCAGATTTTCTATCTTTGAAAGAAAGAGGAGTCAGGATGGTAGTAATACTTTAGTAGTGAAATCTTGGACTTAGACTCAGGCATGAAACTCCATTTCAGATCATGGAATTATGAAGTAGATGACCAAAAAGTAAACTGGAAATAAACTAGATAAAAAGTATGAAATATCTATAAAAATTAGTTCACAATCAATTTAAAGGAACTATCAAGAGGGATAACTCAATATGAAATGAAGTTGAAAAGATATCTTCAGAATTGAGATTAAAGCTGGGTAATCTATACAGGTAATACCTTCAAATCTGTGCAAAAAATTATGACTTCCCTGAGTCCACTATGTTGGGAAATATCTAAACAAAGACACCTATGAAGGATGCAACAACATGAAAATAGATTGAATAAAAGCACAAAACAGAAATATTAGATGTCAGAAATTCAGCCCTAGTCCAGAGTAGCTTTCATCTGAATATGCTTCAGTGCCCAGTTAGTCAAAGAACTACCTATCCCATTTGTTCCTAAATTCCAGACTCACAAAATAATAAGACAAAATGCAGTGGATGCTTTAATATATTATTATATGAGGTAATTTGTTATAAAGGTATAGACAACAAAACCACTTTTCTTCCTGAAATTGGGCTGTTGAGATTCTGGAGCATGAAAGTAAGTTTTCTATAGCAATTAAGTGTGACAAGTATCAATGTATAATTACTTAAAACTTAACCATATTGCAAAGGTATATAATGACTATGGGATATCTTTTTAATTATTCCCTTGTTTTATTGTTATAGTATTATTGTTGTTGTTATTGATGTCGTCCTTGGATAGAAAATGGAGAGAGGAAGGGATGACAGAGAGGGGAGAGAAAGATAGACACCTGCAGGCCTGCTTCACCACCTGTGAAGCGAATCCCCTGCAGGTGGGGATCCTGGGTTGGAACCTGGATCCTTACGCCAGTCCTTGCGCTTTGCACCACCTGCGCTTAACCTCGCTGCGCTACCGCTGGACTCCCCACTATAGGATATCTTAACCAAAAAGTGTGACCTAGAAGTTGTTTGTGTTGCAGAAGTTTTCTGATTCCAGGGTTCCTGACAATTATTATTGGAAAACCTATTAATTGTTACCTTTGCAACTATGCTTGCAAGATGTTTTCCTTGATATTTGCTTACTAGGTAGTTGTTTTGTTTTTTTTTCGTTTTGTTTTTCTGAGTAGTTTGAACCATGAGTCTTATATTTCAGGCTATGTCCTATTATCACAAAATCCTGCTCTAAGGTGAAATCTAAATATTCTGGAGACTCCGGCCCACAGGTGGTAGAGGGGGATTGGCTGCTTCCCTAAGGGTCTGGATATTGTGCATGGGTTAACTGGAATAAACTCCATATATTATGGCATCAAAAAAATGATATAATGACATTTGGATAATTATATTTTTAAATACCCTTACCTTGATGTTTTCTCCCTTAGAAATATATTCTGATTTTTTTAATGTAATATATAACCACCATTAATTTTACCTGGACATCTACTTCTGCATAAGTTTTACAAATACAACATACTCTTTGAAGCTTGAGATGAGGGGCACACACTTGACACTGTCCTAGCTAGGGATGTCATATGTGTGTTTCTACCTGACCTCTTCTGATCAACTGTATGGCGACTGGCTGTCATTACTTTCTCTCCATCCTGGAAGCATCTAATCTCAGGGCCCCAGCAGAGGGCTAAGGTTCTCCAGGCACATATGCATAATAGTTTGTATTTGAAAAGATCCAGGTTACCTGTCATTTTCCTCTGTCTACTCAATCTATTCATTTCCTATACCAGTCCTAACAAATTGATACAAATTTTACGGTTTAGAAGCCAGGTGGTGGTGCACCTGGTTAAGCACACACATCACAAATTTTATAGTTTAAATAGTTTATTTTCCCCTGGTTCTGAAAGTCAAAATCTAAAGCCAAAGTGTTCCATTCTTTCCAACTTTTAGAGGAAAATCCTTTCTTGTCTCCTCCAGTTTTTTCTGACTCTTGTTTGTTCTTTGGCTTGTGGCTGCATCATTCCACTGCAATGGAATGTGGAAATATCACTCTAACAAGATTTGCTTTCCATACTCGGGCAGTAGTGCAGCAAGTTAAGCACACGTGGTACAAAGCGCAAGGACCTGCCTAAGGTTGTTGGTTAGAGCCTACAGCTCCCCACCTGCAGGGAAGTCACTTCACAAGTGGTGAAACAGGTCTGCAGGTGTCTATCTTTCTCTCCCCCTCTCTGCCTTCCCCTCTTCTCTCTATTTCTCTCTGTCCTATCCAACAATGACAACATCATTAACAATAATAACTACAACAATAAAAAAATAACAAGGGCAACAAAAGGGAATAAATAAATAAATATTTTTAAAAAACCATTTGCCTTCATCTTTCTTATCTCTAGATACCTTACCTCTTAGGTTTTTTATGTTCTCTAACCAACTATCCCTCTACTTCTCTCCTAAAAGAACACTGGTGAGTGATTTCAGGCCAATCTTTGTAATCTAGGATGAATTTACCTCACGATCTTTACTAGTGACATTTTTCAAAATAAAGTAACATTCAATATTGTACTATACAAGAAATAAATGGTTCACAGGTTCCAGGTTAGAAAATATGAATGGGAGGGGGGCTTAATGATAGTACAACTGACATAGCACACGTTACCATGCTCAAGGACTGAGCTTCAAATCATCTAGTCCCCACCTTCAGGAATAAATTTTATAAGCAGTGAAGCAGTGCAGTGGGTCTCTCTCTATATCTATCTCTCTTTCTGTCTCTCTCTCTCTCCATCATCCTCCCCTCTTAGTTTTTCTGTCTCTATAAAAAAAAAGGGGCAGCTGCTAGGAGTGGTGTACCCATAGTTTAGTCAATGAGCCCTAGCAATAGCCCAGTCAGTAATTAAAAAAATATATTATGACCAGCATTCAGCCTACCATAATATATAAATATTGTAAAGATTAAATAAGGCATAGAATGTTCATGGCACATAGTAGGAATAAAATGCACATTGACAATTTTCAACTCTATTATCAATAGAAGTCAACATTACTAACAAGTCTACTCAAGGACATGTTTCATAAACAATTATTAATGAACTTGAAAATAAATTGTCCAATTTATTATGGAAATGTTCCAAAGTAAAAAAAAGAAAGAAAGAAAAAGCATCTGTATCTCAAACTTTAAGAATGAACTTGTTTGTTTATGTGTGTTAAACTCTAGGCATACATAAAATATTTATTTCTACTGTGTTGGACAGAATTTAACTTCTATATACTAAAACAAAACTGGTGACTAACACGTCTTCCCAACAAATATCCAGGCATACTTTTTATCAGCAATCAAGAAGTCTCTACATGTTTGACAAGAACATTTTCCAATGTATTTTCAACTCATTTCCACTTGCATCCTTCCTGCAGCAAACAGAACACGTTTTCTCTCTCACACAATATGCTAAGGAAAATAAACAATTCTCATGCTGACCTTTTGTTATTCATTTCAAATATATAAAGCTATTTTGGCATATTCACACACTATAAAAATACACTTCTATTTTTATCAAAACAGGCTTATAGCTTTCAGAGGCTTTTGAATTTCAAATCATTTTCATAGAATGTGGCAAATTAGTATTTTTAGTGTAAATAGAAAAAGTTGGTGTTGTATCGATTTATATCAGAAATTAAAATATAAGGAAGAGGGGGCTGGGTGGTAGTGCAGTGGGTTAAGAGCAAATGGCACAAAGCGCAAGGGCTGGAGTAAGAATCCTGGTTGGAATCCCCAGCTCCCCACATGCAGGGTGTGGCTACATAAGCGGTGAAGCAGGTCTGCAGGTGTCTTTCTCTCCTCCTCTCTGTCTTCCCCTTCTCTCTTGATTTCTCTCTGTCTTACCCAATAAAAACAATAATAATAACAACTACAAGAAGTGCAACAACAAGGGCAACAAAATGGGAAAAATGGCCTCCAGGAGTAATGGAGTTGTAGTGCAAGCACCGAGTCGGAGCAATAACCTGGAGGCAATATATATATGGAAGAGTATGAGTTGTAGATGAAAGTATTCAATATGGCAAACACACTACTAATAGCATCAAAATAACTAATGAAACTTGGACCAGCAAGATAGCTCACCTAGATAGTGAGCCTTCTTTGTCAAGGTTCTGCGTTACCTTCAGGTCCTCAGGCTATTATTTTTTTAAATTTATTTATTTATTCCCTTTTGTTGACCTTGTGCTTTATTGTTGTAATTATTATTATTGTTGTTGTTATTGATGTTAGATAGGACAGAGAGAAACGGAGAGAGGAGGGGAAGACAGAGAGGGGGAGAGAAAGATAGATACCTCCCCTACAGGTGGGGAGCCTGGGGCTCTAACCACCATCCTTATGCTGGTCCTTGAGCATTGCTCTAAGTGCACTTAATCCTCTGTTACAGCCTGACTCCCAGGTGCTCAGGCTTTGAAGGAAACTTCCTGCTGTGTGTCTTTTCTCTACCTCCTCTGTCTCACTCTATTTAACTGAAAAAATCAACCTGAAAATGCCAGTAGAACAGAAGAAAAACAACAACATATATATATATATCAAAAGGTGGGGTTGCCAGAAACACATATTACTTTAGAAAATAATAGTTCATAAATTTAGGTATTAAAATTTGTTGAACATGGGGATGGTTGGTAGCACAGCTGGTTGAGTACACATATTACAATGCACCATCCCTTGGTCCCCACCTGTTTTGGGGAGGGGGGCTTCAATAGCTGGTGGAACTACAGGTGTCTGGTGTCTTTCTGTCACTCTCCCTCTGTATCTCCTTCTCCTTCTCTCTCAGTTTCTCACTGTCTCTATCTAAAATAAATACATAATAAAATAAAATAGTTTAAATATAAAATTTATTTGACAATAGCTTAATAAATTCTTCAAGTTTTAGTAAATTTTCATCTTGAGAACATCTTATTCTCTATTCTGAAATACGAAGTATGTTGCCTCTATGACTGTATTTTAATCTCCTTGCAAGTAGCTTATACAAGTTAGCAGATAGGTTCAATATATTTTCAATAGGGTAATTTATTTCAAAATATTTGTCAGTCTTAAAAATAATAAAGTATATGTATATAATAAAGAATAGGAAATCTATCAGGGGAGGGGATGGGATATGGAGATCTGGTGGTGGGAATTGTGTGGAGTTGTACTCCTCTTATCCTATGGTTTTGTTAATGTCTCCTTTTTTAAATAAATAAAAAATAATAAAATAATAAAGTAAATTTACATGCTTTTTAAATTATTCCTTGACAAAATGGAAGATTAGTTAAATTAGATTGTTGGCTATTACTGGCTTTGCAAACCAGAAATGTCTAAAACTTTGAATACTTTAATATTGCAGGGTGTATCATGTTCTGAATTATGCAACCTGGATTTTTACGGACTATTCTGTATAATAAGAACGTTAACAAAATGAGATATAATGTATGAAGAAATGTCAGCCCTGTTTTTTCCTGACCTATCATAATTAGTGTTGATTAAGAAAAAGGAAAAATTAGGGGGAAAGTTAGGCAGGAATAGCAAGAAGTGAATTTTTTTTCTTCCCATTCAGCCTTGAAAATAATAAGGGGTACTGTGTCAAAGTCACACCCTGAAACTTTGAATTGAATTTCTTAGGAGGTCTGCAGGAGATGGAAGAAAGTACAATCTAGTGTTATGCAGAGCTGAATAAGTTAAAAAGCCATTCCCAAATCTCTCCTTTCAAGCATTCTGACTTAGTTACTTACAATAGGATCTGGAAATAGGATTTTAGTATATGAATGCATTTCAAACCTGCCACATTCCTACCATTACAACGATATGGATAGAAGTTTAACATGTAAATTGGTCAGTCATTTTCCCCTATAAGTCAGCCCAAGATTTCATTTGTTTACTTGTCCATTTGTTTACCCATTGAAACCTTGTTTAAACATTGAAATCTTGTTTACTCATTGAAACCTTGGCAGAAAACATACTCTTAATTTTAAAGTCTTCAATGAGAAAATAGGGTCCCAAGAGCAGTTAGTGAATCTTGTTCCTCTCAATTAAGAACCCAAGTGCTATTTGACATCCAGGATATTAAAAACATCATAGCTTTATGTTCTTCTCCCTCATTTATCATTTTTCTTCTATTAATGTCTTGCTGAATTTATTATTTGATTCTTCTGAGAGTGTATTATCTACTTTGGAGACAATTGGTGTGGAGGGTAAACTTGAAACTAAATAATAAGTAATGTTTGATTTTGTCAGTAAGCATATCAGATTCATAGAACTTGCCAGAGATATAGGTTATATTTTATTAAGGACAGCATTTACTTGGATATGAGTAAAGTGAATGTGAAGTGTTGGTAACTTATTGGGACTAATAGCAACAGGTTTAAAGTATTTAATTGTCTACATTATTGCCGTTTTTTGTTAACGATTTATAAATACATATTTATCAATGGATCAACTAACTAAAAAACACAAGATTCAACTTCTCCTATGTTAAGCATCATGGTTTGACATATTACCAGCATTGCAAACAACTTTTATTTTGAATATCTCTCTTAACTAAGGGAACACTGAGGAGAAGGTAGAGAAAGACAAGATATCAATTCTCTTGATTATAATTTTTTTTACATGTAACAGTAAAGTTGCTGTATAGCAACCTACATTTAAAATTTAAAAGAATTGTTTTAGGATGAAAACAAAGGTAACTAGGAGAATGTGTAATATATTTTTGAGAAAAATTCATAACATATGGGAGCAGTTTTACATTTATAAATAAAGAAGTTATCACAAAGTAACATACTAACAAAAAGCTATACAAAGTCTACTTCAAAACAAAGCTGCCAAAAGGACTTCTAGCAAATGTGACAAGCTGACAAAGACTTTGTTAATATGGAAAAATCATACAAATCAATAATAAAGATGCCCATAATTCAAGAAGTAAAATAGAAAATGACCTAAGCAGATTATTTGCAAAGAGCAAATACTAAGAAATTATCAAGTATATGTAAGTTATCTCCACTTCAATGGTAACAAATTTGATCAAACACATTCTTACGTTAGAAATTTATTTCCATTAAACTGGTCAATATTCTGCTTATGATAAAAATATATACATAAATATGGACTATGTATCATATATAAGATCATTTATATTTGGTTTTCAGGAATGTTTTGATGCATTTTTATATAGAAAAACATAAAAACACACATCATGACTCTTCTGACAACCCAGCAAAATTAATCCACTTTAATAATGTTTATATTTTTATATATGCTATCTCTTTATATAAGGATGTGCATTATTATAATGTAATATAATACTGATTATTGTAAAGTATAAGAGAAAATAAAGATATATTCACCTAATTATTTCAAATAAACCATATTCTAGATACTCAAATGGAAATTAAAAATACTACACATTAATTTTTGAGTATTAATAATGATAAAATAGTAAACAATATATTAAGTTATAGGTGATATAGATGAATATAGAAGATACAGATGAATGTTTAAATTAAAATATATGTTATGTTGATAATTTTAAATACTAAATAACAAGAAGGAAAATAATACATACAAATGTCATGAAAACATAGCTATGCTTTAGGAGATGAAAAGCAACTGATGAATTACTTCTCCACTATGTGGATTATATAGAGATTGGAAACACATGAACTTGCACACACACACACACACACACACACACACACACACACACACACACACACACACACAGAGGAAACCAGACTGTCTTTATGACTTTGAGAGAACTGTGGTGGTTGTCATTGTATAGAATATTGGTTAGATGATTGGTTATATCCTGATACAAACATACATTTTGCTATATAGAATTCTACCATGTCTTTAAGCAAGGCTTATTTAGGGGACAGCGTTTCAGTACACATAGAAAATTCATGAAAATTTGGGTAGTTCAGATAACTCAATAAATCAACATGGCTATTCTTTTCCTAAATCTTGTGGCCCGGTTATTTTCAATCAGGATTTTAACATAGAAACAGGAGGCATGTTGGTGTTAAAAATTCAATATTATTTAGGAATTCTTACCTTACTAAAATTAATTTTTAATTTTTCTACACTTAGGTTTTTTTGAGCTGAGACTCTAGGATAAGAGAATTTCTTTTACATGCTGCTACAGAGGAATTTTGGCTTTTAAATTTAGCTTTTAATTTTGAAATTAGCTTTTAATTGATGAAGTAGTTGTTAATTTCTCACATAATTTAAAAACTCTTTCCAAAATACTAGTAACGTTTAGCAAGAGGTAATTGATTGCATAATACTTTTAACTGCCTGACATATTACACCTGAAAGACTATTTTATCCCACAATACTATCTCAGTTCACTGTAGGTAAAAGTTTCCACATTTGTACCTCTACTGTATCTAACTACATGCTAGGTGTCAGAATGGCATCATGATATGATCTACACTGCCAGTGGAAGAGCAGGTAATCAAGTTCTAAAATCTTATTTTAATTCTAAATACATAAAAAGATTTTATAACTCCCCAACTAGGAAACAAATAATTCAGTTGCAAATGGGTAAAGGACTAAACATAGTAAATAATCACATGAAAAGTTACTTCTCATCAAGTTGTAAGAGATATCCATATCCAAACCACAACTAAATATTTCTCATATACTATGATAGTATTAAATAAAAACAATATGAATGGGTGAAAAAAGAAATGGAACTATTCATATTACTTTTGGAAATATAAAATGAAGTGAACTCACTGTGTTTCCTCAAAACAGTACCTCACTCATAAGTGAAACTTAACAAGGCCAGAAAAGAAAAACACAAATACTTTGATTGGGTTGGTGTATTATACCAAAACATGAGACTCTGAAGGAAGGGAAGGTAAGAGACTGGTGGGTAGGGGTTGAAATCCTGATGTAAGATGATGGCTTAAGTTTGGGGTGGGAATTTTTTTTTTAAATTTTTTATATTTATTTACTCTCTTTTGTTGCCCTTGTTTTATTGTTGTAGATATTATTGTTGTTAGTGAGGTCATCATTGTTGGATAGGACAGAGAGAAATGGAGAGAGGAGGGGAAGACAGAGAGGGGGAGAGAAAGACAGACACCTGCAGACCTGCTTCACCACCTGTGAAGCGACTCCCCTGCAGGTGGTAGCCAGGGGTTCGAACCTGGATCCTTAAGCCGGTCCTTGTGCTTTGCGCCAACTGCGCTTACTGCCTGACTCCCGGAGTGGGAATGTTTTGCAAGCACCTATTGAGAAATAATACTGACTATATAACTGAGAAATTCTACTCTTAGACATACATAAAAGAGTTGAAAACAGGTTTTCAAAGGAAAACTTGTATATGGATATTCATACAAAAACTATGCTTAACAACTTAAAGGTAAAAATAATATAAATGCTCATTAGTGGATTAACGGGTAAACAAATGACATACATCCACACAGAAGCCTACAAGTCAGTAATTAATGAAAAACAGAGTATTAGCCCATGGTGCAATATAAATGAATCCTAGAAAATAATGCTCAAGCTAGGAGAAAGGATAATGGTTATGCAAAAAAGATTTTTATGCTCAAGGCATCAAATGTCCCAAGTTCAATCTACCATAAACCTGAACTATGCCATGCTCTGTAAAGCAAACAAGAAAACCCCAAAATAAATTCAGTAAAAGAAGTTCAATACAATAAGTTACATATTTTACCATTCAAGTTACATGAAAAATGAAAATAGGCAAATCTATAGACAGAAGACAAAGTAGTAATTATTTAAGATATAAGAGAAAGAGGATGAGGAGTCATTGCTTGACAAGCACAGACTGTCTGTTTAGACTGATGAACATTTTTGAACTATATGAAGAAGATTTTGTCATAACACTGTGAATATACTTAATACAACTAAAGTATACCCTTAAATATTGCATTGTGATTTTTATTTTATTTTTTATTGGGGGATTAATGGTTTATAATAAACAGTTCTTGGTACACATGCAAAATTTCTCAGTGTTCTGCAAAACACTCTCACTCTCTGCCTAGGTTCTTGTCGACTACCATGCATCAGGACCTGAGAGCCGCCACTCCCACCAGGTTCCTTTACTTTGGTGTAATACACCAAATCCAGTCAAAGTTTTGCTTTGTGATTCCCTTTCTGTTCTGACTTCTCAGCTTATGTCCATGAGTTATTTAAACCTATATCCATCCTTCTGTTTCTGGTTTATCTCACCTAACATTATTCCTTCAAGCTCCATCCAAGATGAGATGAAGAAGTTGAATTCATCATTTTTCATAACTCAGTAGTATTCCATTATGTATATATACCACAAATTTCTCAGCCTCTGATCTGTTATTGGACACCATGGCAGCTTCCAGGTTTTGGCTACTACAAATTGTGCTAGTATGAACATAGGCATGCACAGACCAAGACATAGGCACAGGCCAAGATTTATCCCAGAGATGTAAGGCTGGTTCTATATATGTAAAACAATCAATTTGACCCACCATGTCAATAAAAGAAAAAAAAAAAAAACATGATTATCTCAGCAGATGCAAAGAAAGCCTTTGCCAAAATCCAACATCCTTTCATGATTAAAACACTACACAAATGGGAATAGATGGAAAATTCCTTAGCCAATTGGCATCAATATATAGTAAACCTACAACCAACGTGATACTCAATGGTGAGAAAGCATTGCCACTTAGATCAAGAACTAGACAGGGATGTCCACTATCACCATTACTATTCAACATAATGCTGGAAGTGGGATACAGACTGGAAAAGAAGAAGACAAACTATTACTATTTTCAAATAATGTGATTGTATACATAGAAAAACCTAAATCCAGCAGAGATGAAAATTATATTTTTATGTATATTTCATCATAGTAAAAAATAAATCTCTATTCTATATTATACCTTGCTAGGGCAAAAATGTTATCAACACTCTTATATCATAGTCCTCAGAAAGTAAGATTCTTGGAGAGAGCTGTTGTATACATATGTACAGAAGTAAGAGACACAGGATTGAATAGGGAGATAGTTGAACAATAATGTGATTGCAAAGGAAGACTTAGCTAATCCTACAAGTAGTTCTGATAAGAATCTGAAAATTAAATTAAAGCAAGGTATAAGATATTCATACTTGATTCTTTTTGAGAAAGGGCCTACTACCTGGTAAAACTGTGTATTTCAACCAAGACCAATTTTATCAGGAGCATTCATCTGTGAAGCAATGGTACCCAATATCAAATGTTCTGGAAATAAGTGTCTCAGTGTTAAGAGACTGCCTGGCATAACACAATATCCATGGCAACATAAATGCCATAATTCTCTTTAGCAACCATATATCCCATTTCAATGGAATTGCAACATTTGTAGAGTAGACTTTCACTCTGATAATTACTTCAATGAGTTATGAGAATCTACCACTACCTCTAGGTAGTGAAAACATTTTTACTCAAAACAAATTCATGTTTAACACTATATATATTTTTTGATATTTTATTTAATCAGATGTTATGAAAGAGTGATGACTTTCTAAAATGGTCCACCTGCAGGGGAAGAATTCACGAGTGGTGAAATAGTACTGCAGTATCTCTCATTTTCTCTCTCCTGCTCTATGTTACACCCACCTCCTTTCAATTTCTCTTATTTTCTATCTGGATTTTTTTAAATTAAAAGAATGAAGACAAAGAAAATATTTTTTAAGGTTCAGAATGGCCCCCTTTACAAATTATCTTTCCCTAGGGGTCCACTACTTCTCATCAAAGCTTTTTTATATTTATTTATTTATCTATTATTTTCCCCTTTTGTTGCCCTTGTTTTATTGTTGTAGTTATTATTATTGTTGTTATTGATGTCATCATTGTTGGATAGGACAGAGAAATGGAGAGAGGAGGGGAAGGCAGAGAGGGGGAGAGAAAGATAGACACCTGCAGACCTGCTTCACCACCTGTGAAGCAACTCCCCTGCAGGTGGGGAGCTGGGGACTCGAACTGGGATCCTTATGCCAGTCCTTGCATTTGCGACACCTGCGCTTAATCCACTGTGCCACCACTGGACTCCCCTTTTTTTTCTTTCCTTAGTATATTTTCTGAGATCTGTCTATCAGAGAGAGGAAAAGAAAACCACAGCATTAACTCTGACATATTAATACTGAGGATCAAACTCAAAATTATATGCTTGCAAATGAAGCATTCTTCTTTCTTAGTTTTCTTTAATTTTTCCCCCTTAGTTTTTCTCTAATTCATCTTTGATACTCCGAATTCTGCATTCTGCTCTCACTTCCCTTCCCTTAACTGTTTTCTTTAGTTCAACCATTTTTTTTAACCCTTTTCAGTTATTGTGTTAGCTTCTTTGGATAATTGAACTCAGCTATTTCATATTTTAGCTCTCTAATTACCTGGAGATAGTTTGTGTTTTCATGCAGTCTCACTTGATGTTTCCTAACTTCTGATACTATTTCCCTCAAAAGCTTTTCTCACTCCTGTGATTATTGCATCAATTAGTGTCTAGATGTTTTACTAATTCTTTTTAATTACATTTTTTAGAAAAATTATTATTTAATATTGGATAGAGATAGAGAAATAGAGAGGGAGAGACACATATACAGCCCTGCCTCACCACTTATGAAACTTTCCCCTGTAGGTGGGGACAAGGGGCTTGAACCTGAATTGCACATTGTAATGTAAGCACTTACCCAGGTGCATTACCACCAGGCCCCACATTTTCTTAATTCTTATTTGCTTTTGGCTTGTTGGAATTTTTAACTTGAGCTTCTGAACTTGTTCATTTCTACAATGTCTCTTTTTGGTCTAACAATTAAATTTGGTATCTTTTGAAATTTGTGTCCTCGGTGTTACCATTCAGATATAGATTGAGATGGCCTCTGGCCTGTTGGTTCCTGCATCCCTGAAGCCAATCACTTTTGGTGAGTTTCAGGAGGGGGTGGACCTGTTAATCTAATGGTGACACCACAGTGTTTGGAAGATGAGAGGAAGGATCTCCTGTGTTCAAACTGAAGAGAGAAACCAATGACTGGAAAGGCAAGATAGCACCTGCTTACACTGGGCATAGCTTTGTAAGTCTTGGGGTGTCCATACCTCACATGTTTCTAACCCTTCATTCAGTCAGGCTTGCTTAGATCCACTTGTGGCTATGGGAGTTACTTAAGAGGTCACAGTTGTAAAATTTAACAGTAATTTTTGCTTTAACTAAATCCCTGAGGTCAAGCAAGGAACTGCTTTACTGCAGGTAAGTTGGCTAGGAGTTGTTTTACTTTTTTTCTTTTTAAGATTTTATTTATTAGAAAGATAGGAGGAGCGAGAGAAAGAACCATGTATCACTCTGATACATGTGCTTCTGGGGATTGAACTCAGGACCTCATGCTTGAGAGCCCAGTGCTTTATCCACTATGCCACCTCCTGGACCAAAACTGGGAGTTGTTTTTTCTAGCTGACCTTTTGGGCTTCAAAAATATTTAGATTTTTTTTATTAACCTTCAACTAGTGGTTAAGAGAGATAATAGAGATAAATAAGAGAAAAAATAGACTTAGAAAGGGATTTTTTTTTTTTTTTTGGTCACACAGAAGGCATGCGACTGATTTGGGCTAGGCTCCAAATTCTCTTCCCTATTGTCCAGTGGCTATATCTATATTCTACCTACCATTGGATTGGTAGCCAGTGGTCTCAGAGATGGGGTCTGATGAGAAACCTAAACTAAAATGCTTTTTTTTTTTTTTTTTGGTCTTCTCCCACCACTAGTACTGTGCTCTGCTGCGCTACTGCTGGTTCAGAGTCAGCCATTTCCAAGCACAACCTCTTGAGTTCCAGGGACCTCCTCCTTACCCTTTTTCCCACCCACGGGTCACATATATCTGTATTCATCTGTGGCTTAGTGAGTTTCTTAAGAAATTCTGGTTGTATTTTGTTTGAGGTGTTTAATGTGTTGTTTTTCCTAGTTTCACAGTAGAGTGGTCTAAAATGGCTTCTACTCCCTAGCCATGCCAATGAAAGTCCACAAGTTCAACATTCTGTCTTATCTCCCAGGCCATCAAGTCCTTATGTGACCATATTCAGTTAAATCACATAGACATAGCTAAACATTTTCTCTGTCACAGTCAGGTGCCTTTGCACACATTAATTTGCTAATTTAACATTTCTATGCACTCAGCTTCATGGTACATTTTCTTTATTTTTTCTTTCTTTCTTTCTTTCTTCCTTTCTTTCTTTCTTTCTTTCTTTCTTTCTTTCTATCTTAGCTAGAGACAGAGAGAAATTGAGAGGGGAGAGGGAAGACAGAGAGGGAGACAGAAAGATGCCTGCAGCACTGCTTCATCATGTGTGAAGCTTTCCCCCTGCAGGCTGGGACCAGGGGCTTGAACCTTCCACCTTGTGCACCATAATGTGAGTGCTTAACTAGGTGAGCCACTGCCTCCCCCCCCCCCCCCCGGTGTATTTTCTTTAAAAAAATGTGTTATGCATGGTTCTCATCAGAGGACTTTTCACAGGTAACTGTAGTCAGCATGCCAAAAGTCAGAAAAAAAAAAAGTTAGACTGAATGTTCTCTGAGGTTCCTATAAAGCAATTATTGATGGGTATTGGTCGGTGACTGCCTCAGTACCTTCAGCTTAAGTCAAGACCTATTGAATGCAACTTAATCTGTACAAACCTCACATTGTGAGATCAGAAGTTGGCCTCTTGGGATTGTCAATACAGAGGGAAGCAGGACAAAAAAAAATACTAACATACTGTAGTTTTCCCAGAAGTGTTTTCTTAATGAAACAATTGTTCCTGGCTCTTATTTCAGGTTCTGTAGGTGGAAAAGTACCTTTATGACTCTTAAGTGTGGATAATTGTACTATATCTACAATTAACAACTGACTTATCTTTTGTGAGTATTTTAACATGAGTATGTTTCTCATTAATGGACTTCTATACCTGAAGCTACATAAGAAACATTATTCAGGTCAGTTATAAACTCGTTGAGACTTGGTTAAAAGCAGTCTGATGAATGCCCACCTGGATAACCATAGTTAGTATTCCTAATTTCTTTATAAACACAGGAAGCATTTGCAGTAGCTTAATATGGACACACACACACAAATAAATAAAATAAAAATAGAAAGTGATTTTATATTTTCTATTTGTTTTGGAAGGACAAATACTTTATTTGGATCAATGACTTCCTTCTCAAAACAACAACATGCTTTATTTCAAGGGCTACAGTAATGACTTTGTGTGTTTCCCACACTGTCCTCAAGAGCACTTTCACCCAGTATTCTGAAAGCAAGGTCCCCACAGATAATAGCAGAGTGGGGGCTGGGAGGTGTATTAAATAGGAAACACCCTAAAAGTCATCTGTGGTCTTGTTCAGCTTCCAGAAATTAAAAATTAAGGATATTGGGTGGATAATATGCAGAGCAGTAAGTGCTTCATCAGTTTCTTTTGCCAAAGCCTGAACTGTGAAAATTCAAGTTCTGGCTGTGTAAGGAAAATAAACAGAGACAATGGCATTTTTACTCTCCTAAGCAGTTTATCCAGATCAATATGGGAAAGATTGCTGTTTTGCTGTGGGTGATCTGATCCTTAATTAAGGACATTGCTCTCTAAGGTTGGTATGCCAGCCACCTTCAGGAGTATTAGGGTATTGAGTTTCTCTTTTAAAAACTTAAAATTAATATCAATATCAGCAGGGCAAAAACAACAGAACTTTTTTTAAAAAAAACTTATAGATTAGTGTATGCTTCAATTTTTCTAAAGTAGGTTTGAGATGTGAGCTAAAATGTCCCTGTCATTTTGACTTGCATTATGAATATGATCACATTATCATAATACAGCAAAGAAAATTCTTTTAAATCATTATTAATTTATCCTTCTGCACACTGTAAAAAAAAAAAAAAACATATGCTGGAATTTAGCTCTATCAAGCTGCTATTTTTCCATAACTCAGCAAGTATTTTTCACTTTGTGTTTTTTAGACATGCTATTTCTTCTAGTGATACTCTTCTCTGCTTCTATAACTCTGACCTCAGCTGAGCTCAAATGTCAACTCTCTCAATAAGCTCTATTTCACTTTGGTCTGTTTTTTTAAAACTGATGTGTGTTTAACATTATTTGTTCATGAAAAACAATAGTAGTAGTCTATGAATTGCTTCATTAATTACACTAATATATGGTTGAAGAACATTTACTTCCTTTGAATCTCTCACTCTTAAAAAGACCTCTTAAGTGAGCACTAAATAAGAGTTTATGGATGTAGTAATATATACAATTGATAATTCAAAAATTCTATCATGAGTTGATGGTGTATATTTTAAAATAAAATGGTCATTTTAAAGACATATTACATACCACATATATTAGTGTCCCCCGCAAATACATTAATTGTGAAATGTGGCTCTCTAGGGGTTCAATTATGTCGCCTATCTGAGGAAGGTATTCTTAGAAATATTCTCTTGGCGCAAGTTTTTGGAAATGAATATATAAATCCTGTTTTTTTTTTTCATAGAGCAACATCCTTAGGAATAAGAGAAACCAGTATTTCTAGAATCCTCTTGTAGCATTTTCATAATTATCAGTACTTGGAATTTTATCTCAGCCTTTACAAAGATTGCATTAGCATAAAATTTTGTGTTCTTTTGATTTAATATATTCTTTAAAGGGGAAAATATTCACCAGAACTAAAAGTTGCGATAGGAAATTATTACCTGCCAGGTGACAAATAGTACTTTACACTGATGAGGAATGCATTTTTAAAAAAATGCAAATTACTGAATTTGAGTTGACACTTAGCCCTTTTGGAAAAAATTGCAAAATTCAAATTGAATATCTACTATTAAAGTAATAGAGCTATTTGAATTGTAAAAAATTGAAAATCCAACATGAACCTGTTCTTTTCTTGAACATTACTTTCATTATAACATTGTGTCAAACCACATCTGTACCATGATTCAGCATGATGAGGGTTCCTTAAACTAGGAAAAAGTGATTACACTTAATACTTATGATAATTATTTTAGAACAATGAGCTGGAGATCTACTTGGTAAAGATTTTTGTTTTGCATGATTATAGTGAAGCATTTTGTAATATATAATTTACAGAATTTTGTCTTGAAAGAGTCTTTATAAATCTACACTCCTCAAGAAAAATTATTTTATTATATGTTTCTTTGTTTTTATTATACTATAGAACACTGGTTACATACCAACCCCAAAGTTGCTTATGCAGAGGATATTAAATTCTCTAAAAAATAGATAATAACAGATTTATGTACTGTGGACTATTTCCAATGTTTCTTTCTTTCTTTTTACATTTTATTTATCTCATGGCTCTCCAGTGAATGAACGCATTCAAAACAATTAGAAATATTGATTATTTATCAAAAATTAATAATAATAAAGACAAGGTAGGATCCCTGCCTCAGGACTGGAAATACTCTACAGAACCTGTCTTTGTTGTGAAGTGTTCTTGTGCATTCCAGTAAGTGTATTTAATGTTAGATGGATTTAATATTAGCCATTAAATAAATTGTGTAGTCTACTCAGTATCCTTCAGTGAAATGCCAATGAATATACTAACTTCTTACTTTACCCTATAAAATCTTGTAAAATCTAGCATCTAACATTCTTGTGAATAATTTTCCTCATTTAGTTTGCTCCTACAACTTTTGTCCTTCCTTTAAATATGCTAAATTCTATACCAGTCCAGGAACTTTACACACACTGGTTCATATTCTTCTCTAGAGCTGAATGAGCTAGCATCTTTATGGCCTTACTATGTATTCCAAGTTAAATGGTATCTCCTCAGAGACTACTGAGAACAATTTTTTTTTTCCCTAGAATGTCTTCCCTCAATTAGTCTGATTTTCCTCATTTAAACCCCTATTCTTTTCATGGAGATGCCTTACTTTATAATCATTGTGCCTCTAATTATTTAAAATTTAAATTCATTCAAAATACTGAAAAAGGCAACCAGTCTGTCAGCCCATGAAACTGCTCACTTGGATAGTGTGCTGCTTTGCAATATGCAGAACTCAAGTTGGAGCCCGACCCTTACCTTCATATTGCAGGCATCTTTAAAAACAGAAACCACATAAGTGTGCAAAGACCTGGATTCCAGCCCCAGACCCCACCTGCAGAGGGGGGGGAGCTTCATAAGTGGTGGAGCAGTGCTGCAAATATATCTCTCTCTCCCCTTTCCCTATCTCCTACTTTCCTTTTAGCTTTTTTCTATCTCTATCCAAAGTAAATAAATAAAGAATATAAATTCTCTAAATCTCAACTACACTAAATAATTTAATGTTTTCCATTAAAACATCCACATACCTGGCTCTTAATATATTTGTTATCTGAATGGATAAGTATACTTTGTTCCTTTTTTTTCTATTTTATTTTTAGCAGTGAAACAAACCATTAGCACCTTTTAAAAAAAAGCAACTATAAGTGCATATCATGGTGTCTGTGGGTAAGAAATTTGAAAATGAGACTGGATGATTTTCTTGGAATCTCCACTCCCCCTCCCCTCTCCTCCCCTCTCCTCCCCTCTCCTCCCCTCCCCTCTCCTCCCCTCTCCTCCCCTCTCCTCCCCTCTCCTCCCCTCTCCTCCCCCCTCCTCCCCTCTCCTCCCCTCTCCTCCCCTCCCCTCTCCTCCCCTCTCCTCCCCTCTCCTCCCCTCTCCTCCCCTCTCCTCTCCTCTCCTCTCCTCTCCTTCCCTCCCTTCTCATCCCCTCCCCTCCCCTCCCCTCACTTCCCCTCCTCTCCTCTCCTCTCCTCTCCTCTCCTCTCCTCTCCCCTCCCCTCCCTTCCCCTCTCCTCCCCTCTCCTCTCCTCTCCTCCCCTCTCCTCCCCTCTCCTCCCCTCTCCTCCCCTCTCCTCCCCTCTCCTCCCCTCTCCTCTCCTCTCCTCTCCTCTCCTCTCCTTCCCTCCCTTCTCATCCCCTCCCCTCCCCTCCCCTCCCTTCCCCTCCTCTCCTCTCCTCTCCTCTCCTCTCCCCTCCCCTACCCTCCCCTCTCCCCTCCCCTCTCCTCTCCTCTATTTCCTCCTCCTTTTTTTCTTTTCATGCAGTGCCAGAGATCATACCCACAGTTTGACACAAGCTCTACTGTTATGCTACAGTTTTATGTTTTTTTAAAAAAAATAAAGTATAAGGTGGACTGCAAGAAATAAAACAAGCAAGCAAAATACCAACCCACCATCCAGGGAGTTCTACTTGTTTTTACTGTTCTTATATTGGTTCTGGCATCAAAAATCCAAGGGTCGTGTATTCAAGATAGATAATCATAGCAAAGTCCCCTCCCAGAATCTTTCCTAAAGTGTTGATCAGATAACTACTGGTACTTAAGTCATTTGATGGTTTCATTGAGGCTACACGTCTAATTCTTAGCTGACCCACACAACTGAAAAGAGTTTAGTGGTTTATGATGGCAAGTTTAATTCCTTTCCATATGGAGCTTCTTATGAGTTCTTATTTTTGTAGGAACTCAATTCCTTCAGAAGAATGAATTCAAGATACTGGGGTAGAAGCAGAAATCAATTTGATGATATAGTCTCAGAAATTGTACACCATTAAATCCTGTCTTATTTTATTTCTTGGTCACTTAGTTGATTTTCACTGTGTGTGGATTCCATGGAAGATTCTTTTGGATGCTATATAGCACACAGATTCTAATTTATTTCTGATTATCAAAGTTCAGGCTTTGTCTTTATACTTTTTTAAAATACCTAATTCAGCCCTTTTCCCCCATTTTTCACTACTTATAAAAGACAATTCTGATTTATTTTACACATCCAGCTAGATATTGATTTTGCCACTATATTATCAAGTCATGAATCTATCAGTGATTTCCCATACTAGCCATGAAAACAGAGAATCCCCACATTTCTGACATTCCTACATCTTTGTCTTTCCTTCTTCTTTCTGATATACATACACTACACACATAAGGCTAACTAATAATCAACTGACTTATGTGAGGGTTATTTTAGAGGTAAATTTTAAAATAAGTTATAAAAACTGTGTGTCAAAATGATTAAATTTCTTAAATTAAAATTTTCAGAATTTATTTATATGTGCATGGTATAATTGGTATGATACAAAGTTTTATTTTAACAAACTTATTCCTTTCCATCTACCTTTTCTTGATCTCAGGTTAGTAATTAATCATTCATAAACTTCTTAATGAAAAACTTTCTTCTTCTTTTTTTAATCTTTCATCTTCTCTCCCTAAACGAAGGGCACTGTACTTTTTTCTTTTAATATATTTTTAATTTTTTAAATTTCTTTATTGGGGAATTAATGTTTTCCATTCAACAGTAAATACAATAGTTTGTACATGTATAACATTTCCCAGTTAATGGAAAACTTCCTTACTTGTTGTCATTTATTTCAAAAAATAAGGCAGCTTATTTTAGCAAGGTTTAAAATGAATTTAAGATTCATGTATTCTGAGTTCTAGACAAAACACTAACCTTTTGGTGTTTGGTCTTAACTTTGTCAAACATAACTTCCTGACTTAAAAAAAAAGTTTTAAATGTTAATTAAAAACACTCAAGTGTCTTAGTCAAAAAATAGTCCTGAACTTAGACCTGTTCTTGCCTACAAAATGATGAGTTATAGTAAGAAGCATATGGATTAAATGTCTCTGCAAATTTAATGTGAATTTAAAAATTACTCAGTATTTGTAAAACATATCTGCATTTTGATGAAATAGTAAAATGTTTGAGCATAATCTAAATACAAAATACAGTCAGATCAAAATGGTGAGCAAGTGACTAGATTATACTGATAAATTTTCAGATCTTTCACTAGGAGTTCAAAAGTTTAATGGGGCGAGTTGTGCAGTATTGCAACGGGTTAAGCGCACATGGCACAAAGCATAAGGACCAGAGTAAGGATCCTGGTTCGAGCCTCTGGCTCTCCACTTGCAGGGGAGTGGCCTCACAGGCGGTGAAGCAGGTCTGCAGGTGTCTATCTTTCTCTCCCCCCTCTGTCTTCCCCTCCTCTCTCCATTTCCCTCTGTCCTATCCAACAACAAAGACAACAATAATAACTACAACAAGGGCAACAAAACGGAATAAATAAATAAATAAATAAATAAATAAAAATTTTAAAAAAGAAGTTTAATGGGAACCAAAGGAGATTACAGGAGAAAACAATTAGTATTAGTGGAAATGACCTCAGTGCTATTTTTCAATCTGAACTTGAATACTGAATGCAAACAAAAGCATCAGATTATTAGTCTGGGGGGACAGCAGAGATCATTGAAAATACAGAACATTTATTCTTCTGAGAACATGAATATACAAATCACTATAATTTTCATTTATGATATCTACTCTGTCTTCTCCATAAAGAATTTGAATTGTTTCACAATAAAAGATATTTGTTGTTGTTAAAATTTCTGAGGCTCTTGCCGGGCCGGCTAGCTTCACGGTGGTGAACAGAGACGCGGAGACAACGGCTGGGCAGGGCAGCTGTATTTCTTTATTCAGGAACAACGATTCACAAACTAAGACAAACTAATCACCAAACAGAACTCTGCTGTCTCTTTGCGGCGGCGCAAGCACTCTCTCTTTTTTTCTGGAACTCAGGAACCCAGGAACTCTGTCTCTCTGGCACTCTCTCTTACTCTGTAACCCTGAAACTCTCGAACTCAGGAACTCTCTTTTCTCTTGAACTCAGGAACTCAGGAACTCTGTCTCTCTGGCACTCTCTCTTACTCTGTAACCCTGAAACTCTCGAACTCAGGAACTCAGGAACTCTGGCACTCTCGAACTCAGGAACCCTCTCTCTTACTCTCGAACTCTGAAACTCTCGCACTCTCGCACTCTCGAACTCCGGAACTCAGGAACTCTGTCTAACTCAGGAACTCAGAAACTCTGGCTAACTCTGGCACCCTCGAACTCAGGAACCCTCTCCCTTACTCTCGAACTCAGGAACTCTCGAACTCTCGTACTCCGGAACTCCGGAACTCAGGAACTCTGTCTAACTCAGGAACTCGGGAACTCTGCCTAACTCTGGCACTCTCGAACTCAGGAACCCTCTCCCTTACTCTCGAACTCAGAAACTCCGGAACTCAGGAACTCTGTCTAACTCAGGAACTCAGAAACTCTGGCTAACTCTGGCACCCTCGAACTCAGGAACCCTCTCCCTTACTCTCGAACTCAGGAACTCTCGAACTCTCGTACTCGGGAACTCCGGAACTCAGGAACTCTGTCTAACTCAGGAACTCAGGAACTCTGCCTAACTCTGGCACTCTCGAACTCAGGCAGAGTTTTGTTTGGTGATTAGTTTGTGAATCGTTGTTCCTGAATAAAGAAATACAGCTGTCCTGCCCAGCCGTTGTCTCCGCGTCTCTGTTCACCACCGTGAAGCTAGCCGGCCCGGCAAGAGCCTCAGAAATTTTAACAACAATTTGTACTTGAACTCAAATTAGTGCAAGACCACCTGTCTTCCTGGCATTTCAACAAGCCATTCTGAAGTGTTCATTAAACAAACATCGATTGTTATCTTACTGTGTACATAGTATCATGCTATGCACTCCACACAAATATATAAATAATTAAATTACAACCTCTTTAAAAATGTAAAATTGAGTGGGAGAAACAGTAGCAATACAAATTGTGTTTTTACTGCATACAACTATATAATACAATGACAGGGGTTTTATCTAAATATGAAATATAATTGAGTTTTAAATAACAGTATCACCCTGGCTGAAAAAGAAGAGAAAACAAACACATTGCCTTGAAGCTTAGTATAATTTGATGTCATGCTCATTTTTCATCTGAAACAAATCATTAGAGTTCTGCAGTCATTGGTAGCTCCTTTGTGAATAAATATAATTTCTTCAAAAGATACTCAAGAGAGATTAAAGATCAATATGGAATCACTTGTCTTAAAATGGGAAATGCTGATCTTACACAGCTATGAGATGCCAGGAAAGAATCAAGAGGTCAGGACCCTGTCTTCCCACCTACCATCCTTGCTCATTTATGTACATGTACATTTCAGATCTTCTTCATTCATCTGACAGGTGCACCAAAGACACCTGAATTATTTACAATGTTGCTAACGTGAAATGCTTAGTTGCATTTAGCAACTAAGCCAAAATCTTTTTGCAAAGAAACCTAGCTTTAAAATACCAGAGCAGTACAGGATTAGTGAATCTCAGCAGAGGGCTAAGAATTAATCTCACTCAAGGTATTATTACTAGCATATGCAGAAGAGGGATAAGAAATGAATTCATGATAGCTAATTCTTCCATGACTATCTTAAACTTTTCTCATACTAATCTTCCAGCCTTGCTTTCCTTCCTCCTTTTAACTACTTTGTTCTTTGTCCTTTAAATGGTTGCAATTTTGTTCTTTGTCCTTTAAATGGTTGCAATCTGTGTAGTACAAGGAAACTTCTATAAGCCACTGGTTTGACTCAACCACATCCACTGGGCATGTTAATAAGTCCTTCAGTAGAGAGTTCATTCTTAACCTTTATCATTCCTCACTTAACCCTCTCTTTCTCTCAATCCCCCTTAGTTCCACTTTATTTCTTCCTGTCTAGTTTTCATTCTAGTCTTGAAAATGACACCAAAGATAACTTTCCTGATTTAAGAGATGCAAATTTCATTTCTTTAGAAGTACTCTAAACAAAATTCCATTTCTTTCCTACCTCTGAGTTATTGTTTTTCTGCTTTGATCCAATATTAAGAACTTTATATTCTAGCAAAATTATTATATTATAATAGTCAAAAGTTTGTACTACTGGAGAAAAATGTGAAAGTTCAAAGGGATATGTGTGGAGAAAAATTTGGTGAGAAATGTCAGCTCATTTATAATTTTCCTCTGAGAAAAAATTAACCACTTTAAATTATAAATCAAGTTGTGAATAGGAAAAGCAGTGTCTCCTGATTTGGGCTGTAGTTGTGATTCTTATAAATGATTCTTCATCTATTAAAAACTGATTCTGCCTTGAATTTATATAATATCAGCAAAGGATATTTTTGCCCATTTTGTGTCTATTTTAATTTTACTCAAGATATTTCATATTTCTAGAGAAGTAAAGGCAACTTTCACACAGAAAAATACTATGGATATTTTTTTTATAAAAGAAAATAAAATCTCGTTTATGGAAATGTAGAATTTGCCTTTAAAATGACAACTGTAGGACACTAAAGATTTTTGTTATGTTTTTACACTTTTTGTGGTGCTTATATTAGATTTTTAATTTTTGTTTGTTTTTGAATAGAGACATAGCAGAGAGAAATTTGGAGGGAAAAGGGGGCAGAGAAAGAAGGAAAGAGAGAAACCTGAAGCACTGCTTCACTACTCATGAAGCTTCCCCCATTCAGGTAGGGAGTAGGGGCTTGAACCTTGATCCTTGTGCATTGTAATGTATTTACTCAGCCACCACTCAATCCCAGATTTATTTTGTCTGTTTCTGCCTAATTAAGTGGAGGTTTTCATGCTATTACACTTTGAAACTGACATTATACTATATAATTGTAATTGTGTTTTTTTCAACATGAGAATGTATTATTTTCATGTAAATAATTTTAAAATTATAAAAATATAGAGGCAGAGGAGCAGAGAGGGAGGGAGGGAGAGGGAGTGAGGGAGAGAGTGGGAGGAGGAAGAGAAAGAGATCACAACACTAAAACTTCCTTCAATGTGGTGGGGGCCAATCTCAAAACTGGGTTGAGTGAATGATGAATCAGTATACTATTCTAGTAAGTTTTTTTTTTTTTAATTTAGCAGCTGAAACAAGTAGTGATGCATATCACA
Source organism: Erinaceus europaeus (assembly GCF_950295315.1). Lineage (NCBI taxonomy): Eukaryota > Metazoa > Chordata > Mammalia > Eulipotyphla > Erinaceidae > Erinaceus > Erinaceus europaeus. The sequence goes on from NC_080163.1 coordinate 148,116,589, forward strand.
GAAATATTAACTTTTATGAACACTATGGCACACTGAATTAAATGAGGTAGATTATTTCCCATCTCAGTTCATTAGGTACAAACAAGCTTCCCACTCTCCATGCTGGGTGTACCATATTAACTTTAGGCATATAGACTAAATAAACTAGGGGTAATTGAGAATTATGGAAAAGAATTAGCAATAAAGTGATAATCAAAAGTTCATTGAAAATAACTAAAATTAATGAGGACTATTGATAAATAAGATAATTAATTATATGAATTATTTATATGAATACAATTGAATGCAGCACTAGACAATGGAGAGATTAGTGGCTAAATTAAGATTTATATGGAAAATATTCAATGCTTAAAATAAGATATAATCCCACAGAGGTATCTTCAATACTTTCTAGACTCAAATAACCATATATTTCTTATAAATACATTTGCATGAGGGAAAGGTAACTTTAAATTGGTGGAAAGTTTAAATTGGATTAAATCAATTTAAACATTTTATGAGTTACACAGGGTTGGGTGGTGGTACACCTAGTTGATTACACATGTTACAATGCACAAGGACCCATGTTCAAGCCCTCAATCTCCATCTGCAGGGGGAATGCTTCACTAGTGGTGAAGCAGAGCTGTAGGTATCTCTCTGTTTCTCTCATTTTCTAGCTCCCACTTCCTTTCAGTTTATGGCTATCTCTATCCAAAAATAAAGATAATAACTTTTTAATAAAACAAACAAAAATACCATATATATATTCTGAAATTCTTTTTTGAATTATCTAAGTCTTCTTCCTCTATTAGTTTAATTAATAAATATCGAGATCCAGTGAAGTCGCTCACATGGGTAGTGAGCTACTTTGTCATGGGCATGACCCTGATTAGAACTGGGTCTTCATTGGGAAACCAGTTCTGTATTCTCTTTCACTCTACCTCTTTGCTTATCTATCTATCTATCTATCTATCTATCTATCTATCTATCATAAAGGAATAAACTAATATATAATCTATTAATTAACTGAAATAAAAAGAGAAGACAAAGAATAATTAATCTCATAGAATCCACTGTTTATTGAACTTAAAAGAGTGAGGCTAAGATGTGAGTCATATTGCTTTATATTTGGGGTCTATTGTAAAATAGGTACTTCTTTATTGTTTATGCTCTAAACCTGATTATTCCCACAAGGTGTGTATGTATTCCAACACACAGCTGCATTAACAAGAAATCTCTGTTTCATTATAATCTCCCACCTCTGTCCCATGTGAGTACATCCTGGTGACTTTTTCATATATATCCAGAAATTAAACACTTCACATCCCCATTACTATTAATACTTTGGTTCTAATAGTTGCTGTGTTTTCTACTTGCCTCCTCCCAATCTCATCAGAGTCTATTCTTTTGAAAACAGCTGCAGTAATAGTGACTTACTGAAATCTCAACTCATACCATGCTACTCTTCACGTCAATAGTTTTTCATCTTTTACAGAGTAAACACCAAAATTCATTACAATCATATAAAAATCCCATTGTTATATTTTTAATTTCAGCTATAACTTGGTTTCTCTACTCATATTCCACAAGGTTTTTATATTTCATACTGTTACCAAACACCTTTCATGCAAATGAATTTCTGAGGCATTAAAGTTGATGACTTTACCAGCAATGTTCTCCCTGTTTAATCTGCTAACATTGTGAACCCACACTTTCTTTCCATGTCACCTGAAATGATTCCATTACAGAGAGAAAAATACATCAAGATAGCCTGTAAAAATTTAAACAGCCATTTACTTTTGTAATAATAAATGTGCTAAAATGGAAACTCTCTGCCCATCTCTGTGCTCATATAGCCTTTTTTTAAAAAAAGACTTTATTTATTTATTTATGAGAAAGGAGAAGATAACCAGATATCACTCTGGTACATGTGCTCTCAGGGATTGAACTCAGGGCCTCATCCTTGAGAGTCCAATGCTTTATCCACTACACTACCTCCCAGACCAGACATATAGCTTTTTTCAATAGCTCATATTGACACCTGATATTTATGTACCACTATCTTTTTAATTACTTTACTTTTACTTAAGTATAAATTACAGAGAACTGGGGCTTTTTTTTTTTTTTCAATTATTCTATTAAGGATGTAATGACTTAAAAGTCAGTTTTCACTTGGGTACAATTTCTCATCTTTCCCTGATAGACATTTGCATACCACTCCCACTACCAGCTGGGGCCTTCCATCCGTCATGCAATGGATCACCTATACCCTACCGGCCCTTTCCCCCTATGTCCTTGGTGTAGCTAGACCAGATAATGTTTAGTAACAAAAACCAATATAGATGATCTATTCATTAAGATATTGAATAAAATCTGGGGGAAAACTTTTATATTAAATAAGTATTAATATATTCTCTTACATTACTATAATGTCCTATCCCTTGAAAGTTTTCTACTATGAGAACATGACTTATTTTCACACAGGATACTGTAATAACTTAATCACAGATAAGAATGTAAAGGCAATTACTTGGGTTTGGGGTTATACCAAGACCTGCCCCTCTCTCACCAGATTCCTTAGTTTGCTAGGAAGTCTCACAAGATTCATCATATTTTATAACTACTGTATGTATTAATATATATTAACATGCTGCCTATCAAAGGAGATATCTGATACATAGATATTGAATGAATATGTCATCACCCTAAAAGGTAGGCACATTTACTGCCATGGTTTACAAATAGGGATAATGACATGTAAACTCGGTAGAGACTTTGTCTTACCTAATCAAAGGCATACATCTAGTAAGTAGAAAGATGCATCAGCAGATAATTAGAGGTCAAGTTCTATATTAATTTATTATAGACCCTAGTCATCCCTCAGTGCTCTTTTATAGTACCTTCTTGACCCTTGCTGCACTTGAGTCTGTAATCTAAAGCAGAGAATCTAGGGGATATAGTGGTCTATGGACTCTATCATATAAAAAATAAAAATAAAACAAACACTCTTTTTAAAACACTGTAACTTAAATATATATATCCACATATATATATATATATATATATGATTAAATTAACATTGGTTTACAATAGTGTAAAATTTAGGGAGGTGTAGTTTTATACCTTTTTATTTGTGTGAGAAACATACCAGGAAGATAGCTCTACACCAGCCTCCTTTCCCCAACCTATCCTTTAATAAGCACAAATTTTTCTATATCTAAGAGTAAGTTTTGTATTTTGTGCTTGTGATTTATTCACACTCACGTATTGTTGTTACTCCAGTTATTTCACCTGTGAGTAAAGCTATCTGGTGGCTGACTTTCAGTTCCTTATTTAATTCACATATCATAATCACCTAGAGCTTCATCCATTTTATCAAAAAAGGGGCACACTTTTATCTTTTTTGATGCCATCGTATGCTCCACTTCTTCTTCTAGCGTTTGCCCTTCTTCCGTAGCCATTCAACAGCATCAGGTTGAGGTTGAGCATGTATGACACAGTTTCCATAGGTGATTCCATTCCTTCAACCAGTGGCTATTGTGAATAATGTTGTTATAAATATGACGTTATTCAACTTCAGTTCTGAGATATATTCCTTTAGTCTAAGCACTTAAGGTTTCAACTGAGTAAATTGACTGAATTTTAGTATTGAGCTTAAAATGTTTTTGCGCTTCTAATAATAACTTTTTTTGAAATATTAAGTCACCTATAATCTTAGTCCAAGGAGACCTTAAGTAACTGGTCTTGTCAGTATATAAGATATAGTTATTTGTAAATAGCATGAAATGACACAAATCATGGTAAGGACTTATATAGTACAGTAAGTCTTAACCACAGGATTTTCAAAGTAAATCAAATAATTCCCAAATAATTTGGTTATCTTCTTCTTCTTCTAGCGTTAGCCCTTCTTCCGTAGCCAGTCAACAGCGTCAGGTTGAGCCTGATGTAAAGTTTCGAGACCTCCTTTGAATCTGGAGAGGTGGCAGTCATTGACTATGTGGGTCATAGTCTGTAGCTGCAGGGGCAGTTCGGGTCAACTCTGGCTCCCCAGCAATGGAACATAGCAGCGCACCGGCCATGGCCTGTTCGATAGCGATTGAGGAGGGCCCAATCAGCAAGGAACCTACTTCATTCTCTATAAACCTGTATTCCTCCCAGTCCTGGAACCTCTGTGGTTTTTCTTATTTTCCTTCATGCTTCTCTTGATCCATACCATTTCATACTGCATCTGCTGACCTCAACCAAATTAATGCAACCAGTGCCAGCTCTACATGTTCTACTCAGACTGTGTCTAGAGATGCCAGGCCTGAGATGTCAGTCCTCCAGCTCCAATACTCTAGTGAGAACTTTCCTAACTCATATGACTCTTTAGTTCCATTTCAGGTAGTATACTTCCTAACAAAGTTACAGAACCTAGATATAGACCAGGGCCCATGCGATAGGTCTACAGTGATTCAATAAGTACAGCAAGCAAGTAGAAAGACCTTAAAAGGACACCATAAGGTACTTAATAAAATATTTTCTGCTTAGAACTAGATACCCTTCTCACCTACTACCTATTTCACTTCCCTCAATTACTCTAAGTACAACTGTTTCAAATAAAGTAAGGACTATAAAAGCTGGATAATGGCAAAATACTGGCACACTTTAATGATGGCCCTTTTGGTCACTACCAAACCACCTCATTATCCAGGGCCCTAGTCAGTGAATGCTTGGATTTACATATGAGGGGTCTAGACCTCTAACAGATCCCTTTCTCCACCAACACTGGTCCTCTCTATCAGGAATAACATCATTAAACCCCCTTGTGGGCCTTTACAGGTCATTGTCCTCAATATAGAACACTGGTAGAAATTGCCCCATACTCTCAAGGGAAGCTGGATCAACATATTCTGTCACTCCAGAAAGGAAATGAATGCAGCCTAGAATGTTCCTAGCTATGACCATGAAATGTGAGTTCAGACTGACAGGGATGCAGAGGTTACACAGGTTCCTGTGCTGAATAGGAATAGACATGGACCCAAGATCAGATTTATAGGGCTTACAGTTAAGGGTATTTATATACTTTTCCCATATTTGGGAGCTTCTCTCTGCCCTTACCAAGCTTTCTAGTCCTATCCTCAACTCTGAAACTATCTTCCCAGACGATACTCCTAGCCCACCTGCATGTTAGCTGTTGGGCTCAGGCAAAAATTAGTAAAGTCATAGGCCACTTGAAATATATCTAAAATATACTCCTTCCAACGTGAAGAGCCCAAATATCATCTGCTATACTTTTCCTTTAGGTTCCCTATTATTAAGCAAATTGTTCTGCTTTCTATCAATGATTTTCAGCCACCAAGTTGCAGATTCTTCCATGATGCCAACCTGACTTCCCTCATCAATGAGCAGATGACCTCATCAATGTGTCCTGGAACCATACCTTCCCCCTTGCCCCCTGTCTAGAGAAAGACAGAAATAGGCTTGGGGTATAGATAGACCTGTCAATGCCCAAGTACACTGGAAAAGCAATTACAGAAGCCAGACCTTCCACCTTTTGCACACTATAAAGATCTTTGGTCCATACTCCCAGAGGGATAAAGAATAAGGAAAGTTCTAAAGGAAGGGAAGGAGATATGGAACTCTGGTGATGAGAATTATATGGAACTGTACCCCTCTTATACCACAATCTTGTCAATAATTATTCAATCACTAATAAAAATTATTAAAAAGTAAATAGGGTGTTAGATATATTTTCATTCACAATTGCCTTAAGAGTAGTAGATTTTAAGATAGAAATATGCGTGTATGAATATACACATATATATTCATACACACACATATATTAGTGGTTCTAGGGCTTTGTACATGCAATTTCTGTGTACCTGAGCCAATTTTTCATCCTTTTAAACATTTCATATATAGACAGAGGAGGTGGTTGGGGAGACAGCATAATGATTGTGCAAAAGACTCAGAACTAAAGCTCTGAGGAATCAGGTTTAATCCTTAGCACCACCATAAGACAAGGCTATGCAGTACCCTGACCTTTCTCTTCTTTTTCTGTATATTTATCTCATTAAAATAAAAAATAAATTAATCATATGAGAGAGAAAGAGGGTGAGAGAAAAGAGAGAGAGATGAGAGAGATGGAGGGATTGGAGGTTCTCCTTGTGCTACGGTACCCATGTCGGTGTTGGGGTTCTAGCCTAGGCTGCATATATGGGAAGTTATTACCAGCTATCATCCAGCTGACACAGGACATATCTTGACACTTAGAATGATTATAAAACAATGTTAAACAATATCATTAAAATCAAATCACAAATAAATTGTGTTTAAACAGTATAAGCATCTAGGACAGATGACACTCTTTCTTCCTGTTGATTTAAAACTTTCTGTGATCTGTAAAATGTAAATGATGATTGTTGTAACAAAATATAGTTTAACATTTCTCCAACTTACCGTAGTATGATAGCTAAAATCTATACTTCAGTTACCACATAGTCTGTAATCTGTGGCTTTGTATTTGCCATCACACAATGTTTTCCATTACAGGAGTTTAGAGAATTATAGAGTATCTTTAAGGACAAGCAAGACAGATATCAGAAAATCCATATTGGAATGGAAGACACTAACACTTTTTGGCTAACATGACAATACATACAGAGATTCCACATGAACCTTCTAGATATTATCAAAAAATTCAGCAAAGTAACAGGATACAAAATCAATACAAATAAATCTGTGTAATTTCTATAAAATATGATGAGACAGGAAAAGGAAGTGAAGAAAGATATCCCATTTACCATAAAATATAGAAAGATAAAATAGCTAGAAGTGAATCTAACAAAGGAGGTGAAAGACCTTAGTAATGAAAACTATTGGGTTGTTGGAGAAGTCATGTATTTTTCTATGAAAAAAAAATGCATCATGACTTTTCCACAACCCAATATAAGTCACTGTTAAAAGAAATAGAAGGAGACATAAAAAATGTAATTGCAGTGCCAGGTGGTGGCGCACCTGGTTGAGCGCACGTTACAGTGCGCAAGGACCCAGGTTTGATTCCCTGGTCCCCACCTGCAGGGGGAAAGCTTCACCACTTGTGAAGCAGGGCTGCAGGTGTCTCTCTGTTTCTCTCCCTCTCTATCACCTCCTTCCCTCTCGACTGCTACCTGTCTCTTATCCAATAAATAAATAAAATAATTAAATATATATAAAAAGAAAAAGGTTATTAAAAATGTAATTGCATCCCTTGCTCATGTGAATTGGAAGAATAAATAATATTAAAATATCATCTAGCAATTGGCAGAATGTATTTGCACATTATAAATATGATGAACTATTGTTGTTAGATAGCTATAAAGAACTTATATAGTTCAACAACAAGTGACAAATAATCCAATAATTAGCGGCCAAAAGAATTGAATAGATGGTTTTCTAAATAATATATACATCTGGCCCACAGACACATGAATAATGATTCACTTATTACTAGAGTAATGCAAATTTAAATTAAATTGACTGGTCAGGAAGTAGAGCACCCAGAACAGCCACATGTTATCATGCAAGAGGATTCTTGTATAAGCTCCTGGTCCCCACCTGTCGGAGGAGAAGCTTCAAGAGCAGCGAAGTTGTGCTGCAAGTTGGTCTTCTCTCTCTCCCCCTGCCTTCTTCCTTCTTTTCTCCTTTCTATCTCTCTCTGTCACTATCAAAAAGGAAACAACAACAACAACACAGTCAAATGTGGTGAATTCTTCAAGCGGGCACCAAGCTTCAGCCATAATCCTAGGGGCAATACAAACAGAAAGAAAAACGGCAATGAGATTATCATTTCACACTTACCAGAGTGGCTCACATCAACAAATCAAGAGATGACAAGTGTTGGAGAGAATGTGGACAAAAAGGAACTCTGTTATGCTGCTACTGCGAATGCAAGCTGGTACAGTGCCTGTGGAAAGCAGAATGGAGATTTTTCAAACAAATAAAGATGCAAATACCTTATTAAACAGAAATACTACTCCCAAGTATACATCAAAAGAACATAAAATCACAAAGGGATATATGCAGTCCAAAGTTCAGAGATGCATTATTTATAATAGCCAAGAAATGGAAACAGTGTAAGTGTCCACTAGCTGATGACTGGATACAGAAGCTATGGTACATATATTCAATAGAATACCTCCCTATAATTTTACAAAGATGATATTATGTCTTTTGGGACCATATGGTTGGAACTTGAGGTGATTATGCTTAGTAGAGTAAGGAGGTGAAAGACAACTTCAGGAAAATTTTTCACACATATGGAATATACAGTAATAATATACAATAATAATATTGTTATAAACTTAATATTATAAGTTATAAACTTATAATATACAATAATAATATTGTTATAAACTTAACAAAAAATAGCCTAATTGCAAATAGTATCTAATATTCTGTGAGAACTATGGTAGTTGCCATGGGGGTTGGGGGACAGGAAGAAGCACTTTGGTGGTGGGAATGGTGTGAAACTATATTTTATAATCTTATAAACACATATATTAAAACAAAAGTTTATAAGAAAGAAATTGTATGCTTTGTATGCTTGTGTAAACTGTCCTATATACAATCATTTCCAAAATAAAACAATAAAAATGAAAACCACTTGGAAACTAAGCCACTTGGAAAACAAGAAAAAAAAATCTGGTAGAATCAATTAAACAAATATCTCTAGAAGCAGGACAGTGGTTGAAAAAGTAATATTGGGGAGTGGGGCTGTAGCGCAGCGGGTTAAGCGCAGGTGGCGCAAAGCACAAGGACCGGCATAAGGATCTTGGTTCGAACCCTGGCTCCCCACCTGCAGGGGAGTCGCTTCACAGGCGGTGAAACAGGTCTGCAGGTGTCTATCTTTCTCTCCTCCTCTCTTTCTTCCCCTCCTCTCTCCATTTCTCTCTGTCCTATCCAACAACGACGACAACAACAATAATAACTACAACAATAAAACAACAAGGGCAACAAAAGGGAATAAATAAATAAAATAAAATATTAAAAGAAAAAGTAATATTGTTCCTTCTTTTCCCCACCAACAAACAAATCCAGAACTTTTAGATATGACTTTTTAAAAAAATTTTGGTAAGACACAGAGAAATTGAGAAACAAGGGGGAGATAGGAAGAGAGAGAGAGAAAGAAAGAGAGACACCTGTGACACTGCTTCACTATGAAGCTTCCCTCCTGCAGTGGGAATCAGGGACTTCAACTCAAGTCCTTCTTATGTATTTATGTGTTTGTAGGTGTGTTTGTTGTAGTTTTTGAGGGGTATTTCCTCTAACTCCTACAGCCTACTCAGCCCAGCTGTAAGGCAGGGGGGAAGTGGTAGAGATGAAATCTTAAATCACAGAGGAAGATAGTAAATGAATAACCACTTTTCCTGCATGTGTTAATAGTTTATCTTTTAAAATTTTTAAAAATATTTATTTATTTATTTTCCCTTTTGTTGCCCTTTTTTTATTGTTGTTGTAGTTATTGATGTCATTGTCATTAGGACAGAGAGATGGAGAGAGGAGGGGAAGACAGAGAGGAGGAGAGAAAGACAGACACCTGTAGACCTGCTTCACCACCTGTGAAGCGGCTCCCCTGCAAGTGGGGAGCCAGGGGCTTGAACCAGGATCCTTAGGCCAGTCCTTGCACTTTGTGCTATGTGTGCTTAACCCACTATGCTACTGCCCGACTCCCAATAGTCAGTTTATATTAAGTGTCCGATATGCCAACATCAATGTACAAATATTAAAGTCCTGAATTTTAAATTCTCATCTCATTTCTCCTTGCTCTCATAGATACTTCCTGCTATTGTCTCCCAACTAACTGCATTCAACTCTTGTCTAATCCTCACTTTCTAATGGAACCTAATCACAATCCCTCTTTATAATTTCTACCCAATTGGACAAATCCAATGTACATCCTCCCATTTGATTAGTTCCATGATTCCCAGGTCCTCTGCAGATTGATCCTTCACAGGAAGGTAATGAGCCAAATATAGAGCAACCTTCTCTTTTGGTATATTTATTTATTTATTTATTTATTTATTTATTTATTTATACAACAAAGATAGCTAGCAATATATCCAGTCTCTGGCCTCTCCTACTACTTTTGCATTTAGATAAAATGCCACATCATGAAGTATTGGATCTGATATTCCCAAGAACTACTGGAAAGGCAATTAGATGTAAATTACAATGTAGGGAGACAAACTTGGACAAAGAAATAGGAGACCAGGTTGAGTCAGGCAGATAGATGTGCAGTTATGAAATAATGCAAATAAATTTACAAAGGCTTGAGGATATTATTTCTAAGAAGCTGACATTCTATCCTTTCGGCTACTTAAGAACCAAGCAACTGAAAAAGATTGTTGGTATCTATTACATGCTCACCATAGTATGAAGCACTGAATAGAGTATGATAGAAATTGTGAACCAGGGATTAAATATTACACAACTGATGTTAGATAACTTAAAAATTGTAAGTGAAGGGCCAAGTGGTGGCTTAACTGGTTAATTACACATTTTACAGTGCACAAGGACCCATGTTCAATACCCTGGTCCCCACCTGCAGGGGGAAAGATTTATGAGTGTTGAAGCAGTACTGCAGGAGTCTCTCAGTCTCTCTCCCTTTCTATCTCCCTTCACTTCTCTATTTATTTCTGTCCATATTAAATAATAAAAATAAATAAATAAAATTTAAAAAATTATAGGTGCAACATAAAAACAAAGAACAATAAGGGAAAACATAAGGTGAAACTTGATGATATTGCACCAAAACAAAGGACTGTGGGAAGAACGGATTGAGATAGGATAAGGAGACACTGGTGTCCCTCTAAGACACCTGTCAAGGAGTAGTGTATGGCTATGTCATTCTGTTAAAGATTATATTGTAGGGGATCAGGTGATAGCACAGTGGGTTAAGTGTATGTGGTCGAAGCACAAGAACCCATGTAAGGTTCCAGGTTCAAGGCCCTGGCTCGCCACATGCAGGGGCGTCGATTCACAGTGAAGCAGGTCTGCAGGTGTCTATCTTTCTTTCTCCTTCTCTGTCTTCCCCTCCTCTTTTGATTTCTCTCTGTCCTATCAAACAACAACAACAGCAATGGCAACAATAACAACAACAAGGGCAACAAGGGCAACAAAAACAAATGGGGGAAATGGCCTCCAGGAGCAGTGGATTCACAGTGCTGGCACTGAGTACCAGCTATAACCCTGGAGGCAAAAATAAATATATAAATATGGAACCTTTTAACCCCCCTAGTAAAATGTATATAGTGTATACATATAAAGAGTCATGATATTAAAGCCTGTACATTCTTCAGAGGCTACTTTTTGCTATTATTTTAAATGCAATTAAAATTCTTATTGCAGAAAAAACTCTACAAGGAAATGAATAAAGAACAATATAAATTGTGTAGCAATAACTTCTCCTAGTTCTCTGGTATGATTATAACTCCACTAATTGTTCGGTATGTTTTCAGATAAAGATGGATTTTATAATTTCATATTTGCCTTTTGATTTTACTTATTGTTTCCTAAAGCAATTACATAATCTTTCAAACATACTACTTAATGTCTGCATACTATTCCTTCTATTGAATATGTATTAATTTGTTAAAATAATCAGATATTATTGAACACTTAAGATTGTTCCCAATTTTTCATTAACAGAAAATGCATGATGATAAATACTCTTGTAAAATACATAGATTTACACAGCTATGATTAGTTTTTCCAAAGAGCTTTTCTTTCTTTTGTGGGCTGACTCTGACAGTAGCTTTTAATTTTGAATTATGAAAGCAATATACCATAATAATGATGTTAAGAAAACAGCGATCATTCTATCAGAGCTATTATTAACTTTGCACATTATCTTCTAGACTTTGTAAGTACTTTCTCCACATACTTATGCTTATGAGAAAAAGCTAATTTAAGTTGACTTTTCACTTAATCTTTTTCTTCTGTAGTTCCAATGTTTCAGATCCTTTTTTGTTTGTTTGTTTTTCTTTTATGAAAGAGAAAATGTACTATTCTGTCTGGGTGTCCAATCCCACACATGCAAATTTTATGCTCTACTGCTGAGCAACCTCTTGGTCTCAGTTGTTATCATTATTATTGCATGCATTATAGTCATTCTAAAATATAGATCACCATGAATGACAACTACTCCTCCATGACAATATATTTAGTATTATTTTTGAATGTTATAACTATAAATAACCACAAGATAAATAGTTACAGATATACCACATATATGATAAGATATGCATTCAACTTTCCTGAATGCTTCCTTTTCAATGTTAATATCTGAAGGGTTTGGTTAAATATAAATCAGCATAAGCACACCCAAGTAACACAAGATTAAGATGTGAGAACAGTCTTATAATTCCTCACACTGTAGTTTTTTGTTTGTTTGTTTTGGTTTTGGTTTGGCCTCATACTAAAATCCCTTCTAAAGACAGGTGACAGTGGCACAACAGTCCACAAACATGACCCACCTAGGTTAATTTAACTTTATATTGGATATTGGACTAACATTGTCCAAGAAAATCATTTGTCCTTCTCAGGGGAGGGGCAAAGACCAGAGGATGCATTTATTTTTATCCTTTACCATACAATGCAATATCCTTGCTCAGTTGTTGACTTAAAAGTATTTACTGTGTGCCCTGGGGTAGCCAATAAAACAACAAAGTCTGTTATCATTTATCTTGATTTAAAAGGGAGATACTGTTTCTCAGACAGCCCTGAAATGTCACTTTTGCTACAGTTTTGGTACTATAAAGTCAAACCTTTCCCAAACTATCACATGACAAAAAAAGAACTAAAGTTTATTTACTCTTTGAATTCCTTGATGATGATAAGCAGTTTACATTAAATAATTACAGGTCCAACAAGATTGCTCACCTGGATAGTGTACCTGCTTTGTCATCTAAACAGCCCAGGTTTGTCCAAGTCCCTCACCATACTGGGGAAGTTTCTCTGCTGTGGTATCTTTCCTTCTTGCCGCCCTGTTTCTCTCTTTGTATCTTAAAGAAAATGTCCAACATACTTGTCTGGAAGGCAGACTTCAGATTAAAGATGTATTATCTAATATCTAATATTTAGAAAGATAAAGTAAGATGTGTAAGGTGAAGAGAAGGCTATGACATTGGTACTGAATAGATATGAAGGAACAGGCTTGAACTAAGGACCAGTTCAAAGTGACCTCATGGTGTCAGCTGGATAACTAGGAAACAGTGTGAGTGAGAATGCACATAATTGAATAAAAACCAAACAGAGCGAAGTGATCAAAAATCTGAATCAACAAGGAAATGCAGCCATAATGGATTGGTTAAATCATAAAATTTTAGAGAAACAACCACTGTTGGGGGAAAAGAACACTGCTCACAAAAGTATAAAAAAAAAAACAACTGAGGTGCAGCATAGGTATTGTGTCAATCATCATGATGATGATCATCATCATTATTATTATATTTTTGATAGCATGGTATCACTGGGGCTCAGCATCTGTACAACTCCACCATTACTGTTTATAATCTTGTTTTGTTTTGTTTTCTTTCCTTCCCTCCTCCCTCCTTCCCTCTTTTATAAGGGAAGATACAGAGAGAAGCAGAGAGAGAAAGAGAAGAGAAAAAGAGATATATGCAATAGTGCTTTACTGGTTGTGAAGCTATCCTCCTGCAGGTAGGGACTGAGAGCTTGAACCCATGTCCTTGCAAAAGGTACTGTATGTGCTCTACTGTGTGTGCCATGACACAGCCCCTGAGCCAACCATTTTTAAAACAGACAGTGTAAAGGAAACAATATGATCATAGTCGCTTTAGAAGCTTGGAGGTTATACTTATTTTCAAATGGTTCTTATTTTGTTTCTAGTATTTCTGGAATCTCCCAAGACGAGTTTCATTACTATTAACTTCAGCTTTGTAGGATGCAATCTGACCATCCATCTGTGCTACAGACATGGCACCCCATGGCTAGTCTTTATTTCCAAAACTCATGTCTCCCCTCAGGGAACTAAAACTTTTTCTCCCAAAACAATCAGGATAATAGACTGTATTCTCTGAGGTAAGTTGGTCTTCATTTTGTTCTTCACACATAAAGTAATTAGAAGTATGGAAAAGCCATGATGTGTATTTCTGTTTTTCTGAATAAAAATGTGTCATGACTTTTCTGACAAGTCAATATAGTGTAGAAGACAAATGTATTGTTGTTGTTGCTATTGTTATATGGGTTTCAGTTCTTTGATATTTAAAAGCAAACCTCCTGAAAACAAGAGGAAATATATTCTGGATGTTAACTGTTATGTGCTATGTGATAGCATTCATGTAAGTTCATTTCAGTCTTTTTTTTTTTAAATCTGATTCTTGCCCAGAACAGATGTGTGAAATGCTATTGTCACATAATTAAACAGGTATATATATATATATATGACTAGCTGTGACCATGACTGCGAGCTCAGACTAATAGGGATGCAGATATTACACAGGCACTTGTTCTAAATATGAATAGATATGAGCCTTAGATCAGATTGATGGGGTTTACACTTAGCAGTATTCATATACTTCCCTCCTATTTGGGAGCTACTCTCTGCCCTGAATCAGCTCTCTAGTCCTACTCACAACTCTGATACCATCTTCCCGGACAATACTTTTAGCCCACCTATACATTAGCTATCAGGGTCAGGCAAAAACTACTAAAGTCATAGGCTTTTGGAATATACCCAAAATAAACTTCTTAGCTTTTTCCTACACAAAGACCCTTAGTTCCATCGACTCTATTCTTATCTTGAGGTTCCTGATTATTAAACAATCCATCTTGCTTTATATCTTAATGCTTTTCAGTCACCAAGTTGCAGACACTACCATTACACCATCCTGACCTCCCTAGGAAGATGATCCCACCAATGTGTCCTGGAAACCCACCTCCCCAGAGCCCTACATCTTTAGAAAAAGATATAAACAGGCTGAGGGTATGGATCCACCTGACAAAGCTAATGCTCAGAGGAGAAACAATTACAGAATCCAGACCTTCTACATTCTGCACTCCATAAAGAATTTTGGTCCATACTACCAAAGGGATAAAAAAGGGGGCGGGAAACTTCCAGTGGAAAGAATGGGATATAGAACTCTGATGGTGAGAATTGTATGGGACTGTACCCTTTTCTTTTTTTTTAAATATGGAAATAAGCTTTAATTTATGAGAACTAAAGCACATCAGAAGAGGCCATTGCAGTGGAATATATATATATTAAGGAATCAGTAAAAAACAGAGAGAGAGATAAATATAAATACAGAAACTAGAAGTGAGAACCAGGGATGAACATAGATATTTTCTGTGAAACATAATATCTAAGAATTTTTTCACCCTGCCCCAAATTTTTTAAAATTTTTTATTTATAAATAAGAAACATTGACTAAACCATAGGATAAGAGGGGTACAACTCCACACAATTTCCACCCAGAACTCTGTATCCCATCCTCTCCCCTGATAGCTTTCCTATTTTTTAACCCTCTGGGAGTATGGACCCAAGATCATTGTGGGATGCAGAGGGTGGAAGGTCTGGCTTCTGTAATTGCTTCCCCACTGAACATGGGTATTGACAGGTCAATCCATACTCCCAGCCTCTCTCTCTCTCTCTTTCCTTAGTGGGGAAGAGCTCTGGAGAATCAGAGCTCCAGGACACATTGGTGGAGTTGTTTGTACAGGGAAGTCTGGCTGGCATCATGCTAGCATCTGGAACCTGGTGGTTGAAAAGAGAGTTAACATACAAAGCCAAACAAATTGTTGACCAATCATGGACCTAAAGGCTGGAATAGTGCATATGAAGAGTTAGGGGTCCACCATTTTGTAGATAGCTAGTAGGCGATTTTAGTTATATTCCAAAGGGCCTGTGGCTATACTAGTTTTTGTTTGTTTGTTATTCCTTGAGCCTGAAATCTGATATGCAGGTGGATCCTAACTATTGTCTGGAGAGATGATGTCATGGCTGGATAAAGGACCAGAAACCTGGATCAGGGAAGAGAGTAGCTCCCTAATAGGGGAAATGTGTATAAATATTGGTGATTGTAAACCCCATCGATTTGATGTGATCTGGGGCCCATATTCAGCATAGGAGCCCATGTGACCTCAGTATCCCTGTAGATCTGAGCTCACATTCTGTGGTCATAATCAGACAAGAAACTAATAACCAAAATATGCATAGAGCTCAGCAAACTTATCAACACAAAAGCAAATGACCCCATCCAAAAATGGGCAGTGGTATGAACAGAACATTCACTACAGCAGAGATCCAACAGGCTAACAAATACATGAAAAACTGCTCCAGGTCTCTGATTGTCAGAGAAATGCAAATAAAGACAACACTGAGATACCCCCTCACCCCTGTGAGAATGGCATACATCAAAAAAGACAGCAGCAACAAATGCTGGAGAGCGTGTGGGGACAGAGGAACCCTTCTGCACTGCTGGTGGGATGGTAAAGTTGTCCAGCCCCTGTGGAGAGCAGTCTGAAGAACTCTAACAAAGCTAGACATGGACCTCTCATATGACCCAGTAATTCCTCTCCTAGGGATATACCCCAAGGACTCCGTAATACCCAACCATAAAGAAATGTGTACACCTATGTTTATAGCAGCACAATTCATAATAGCTAAAACCTGGAAGCAATCCAGGTGCCCAACAACAGATGAGTGGCTGAGAAAATTGTGGTATATATGCATAATGGAAGACTATGCAGCTATTAAGAACAATGAACCCACCTTCTCTGACTCATCTTAGATGGAGCTAGAAGAAATTATGTTAAGTGAGCTAAGTCATAAAGATAATGATAAGTATGGGATAATCTTACTCTTAAACAGAAGTTGAGAAAGAAGAACAGAAAAGGAAACTCAAAGCAGGATTTGACTGAATCTGGAGCAGGGTACCAAAGTAAAAACCCTGAGTTGAGCGTGAGGGTGGATGTTCAGCTTCATGGGGCAGGGGGGTGGGGGGGGGTTGGATGGGACACAGTCTTTTGGTGGTGGGAATGGTGTTTATGTACACTCTTATCAATTTGTAGTCATATAAGTCACTAATTCATATTATAGGGGAAATTAATTGAATGTCTCAAACTTTTTAAATCACAGTCTGAGTCTTTTTAATACATAGGCTGAATCTTTGATATGTTAACTCTCTTAAAAGCTTAGACCAGGGAGAACAGAAGCAACAGGTGGCACAGTTATATACAAATAACGTCAAAGGACATAAATTATGGTGATGTTATGTATGATACAGAACTGTACCCTTCTTATCCTATAATCTTGTTGATCATTCTTAAATAACCAATAAAGATTACATAATTGGAGGGGGGAGATGGTTGTACACCTGGCTAAGTGCACATAGTACCATGCACAAGAATCTGCTCAAGGACCTGGATTTAAGCTCCTGCTGCCTGCCTGTAGCTGGACAATTCACAAGTGGTGAAGAAGGTTGGCAGGTGTCTATCTTTCTCTCTACCTCCTCTCTCAATTTCTCTCTGTCTTGTCCAATAAAATACAAAGAAAAAAGGAAACATAGATGCCAGGAGTAGTGGACTCATTGTGATAGCACTGAGCCCCAGTGATAACCCTGGAGATAAAGAAATTTAAAAAAAAAGGAAAAGAAATTAAGTAATGTCGCATAGCAATGAATAACACAGGAATGTATTTTTTCTTTTACTTTAAATTCCATTTTCTCTTCAAGAGATAACTTTGTTCCAGGCGGGGTGGTGATGCTTCTGCCTGAGTGTACATGTTACAATACACACAGACCCAGGTTTGAGCTTCCAATCCCCAGCCACAGGGGAAAAGTTTCGTGAGTGGAGGAGCAGTGTTGCAGATCTCTCTCTCTCTCTTTCTCTCTTCTTCTTTATCACCCTTTCCTCCCCCAATTACTGGCTATCTCTATCCAATAAAAATAAATATAATACCAAAAAAAATAAACAGAAAGAGGGAGATATGGCATTGTTCTATAAAACATTACTATTTTTACCTGAAAAATATGTAATATTTAATATGGACTTACTTTTTATTTGAAGCCATGGTAATAGTTTGAGTTTTCCATATTTAGACTTATCTTTATAAAATAGTCTTTTGGAATATATATATATATATATATATATATATATATATATATTCAAAAATTATATTTTCAGTGGTCCAGGAGGTGGCACAGTGGATAAAGCACTGGACTCTCAAGCATGAGGTTCTGAGTTCAATCTCTGGCAGCACATGTACCAGTGTGATGTCTGGTTCTTTCTCTCTCTCTCTCCTATCTTTCTCATTAATAAATAAATTCTTTTAAAAATTATATTTTCAAAAGACAAAGTGACTTACTATCAGTTTTCTCATAACAATTAAAAGAGACAAAACAGCATTTAAGAATATTTGAATTAAGAATTCTTCTGGGACCAGGCAGCAGCTAACCTGGTTAACAGATCACATTACAGTACACAAGGACCCAGGTTCAAGCCCCTGGTCCCCACCTGCAGGGGGAAAGCTTTATGAGTGGTGAAACAGGGCTGCAGGTGTCTCTATCTCCCCCTTTCCTCTCAATTACTCTCTATCTCTATCTATTAATAAATAAATAAATAAATATTTAAAAAACAGAATTCATCTAGTAGAGGTAATTTTGCTGGAATCTTTCCATGGTGTGTCAGCACACAGGAAATTCATTTTCAAACTTAATAGAAAATATAGTGCCCTTGGCATTGTGCCAATATAGTGCCCTAAGCTACCTGTATATGCATGTGTGTGTGTGTGTGTGTGTGTGTGTGTGTAAGCAATGCACATGCATGTATGAAACTAAGATAAGGGGGTCGGGCAGTAGCGCTCTGGGTTGTGCGCATATGATGCAAAGAGCAAGGACTGGTATAGGGATCCTGGGTCAAGCCCTGGCTCCCCACTGTAGCGGGGTCGCTTCACATATGGTGAAGCAAGTCTGCAGGTGTCTATCTTTCTCTCCCCCTCTCTGTCTCCCTCCTTTCTCCATTTCTCTCTGTCCTATTCAACAACAATAATAATATAATAATACCCACAACATAGATAAGACAACAAGGGCAACAAAAGGGGGGGGAAATAGCCTCCAAAAGCAGTGGACTCGTGACGCTACTTGAGCCTTGGAGGAAAAAAAAAAACACAAACAAAAAAAAGATAAATTAAAATTAATGACACGAAAAAAAGATTCCCTTTCTCAAATTCATTTGTTTTATTTATTTATTTATCGGGTAGAGACAAAGAATTTAAGAGGGAAAAGGGAGATAGAGAGGAAGAGACACAGAGGGTCAGGAAGTAGCACACCATGTTAGGCACACATAGTGCTGAGTGTTAGGACCTGTGCAAGCCCCTGGATCCCCACCTGCAGGGGGAGTTGCTTCACAAGCAGTAAAGCAGGTCTGCAGGTATCCGTATTTCTTTTTCTCTCTCTGCCTTCCTCTCCTCTCTCAATTCTTTCTGTCTTATCCAATAAAAAATGGGGGGGGGGGGATGGCCTCCAGGAGTAGTGGATTCAGCACTGAGCTCCAGCAATAGCTCTGGAGGTACAGAGAGAGACAGAGAGAGACACAGAGAGAGAGAGAAGTTTGCAATACTTTACATCTTGGGAAGCTTTTCTCAAATTCTAAGGAGATAGGTTTCTTTAAATTCTGTCATTTATTAAAGAATGGTTGTGCTGGCTGTAGTGTGAGATACAGAGAATAGGAGAATATGAAAACCAAATCTATTTTCATATAAAAGTAGAGAAGGATGTGGTTCTAAAAACAACCAAAGGAAGCAAGGCAAAAAGTGGAAAGTATTAACACCATGAGGGCTATCATAAGGAATTTCTGCATTACTATGCCTCCATAGGCTACTGCTTAAAGAAAATTCACTGTAACAATATACAATGATCCTCAAGTATAATCAAATACCTATTTAGTTTGGTAGTAACCTGATATGTGCTTATATAAATCTTAAGGAAGAAGTAAACCACTTGTTTTAATTCAGGTTACAGTATATATCTCTAAATATTAACAAGGGAGTATGGATCACCTCATCAAATATACAATTAGTTTAGTCCATTATTATAACTACTGGACAAGGTTGCTGAAAGTCAGTGACTTGTCAACAAAAACATAATGTTTTCATGTTCTGCAACTCAGCTCCACATTTGGCACTAACTTCTTATCTAGCTATGCTAACAACACATTTTCATTTTCATGTTCCACTGCAGATAATCAATATAATAGCTTTGGTTTGCCAATGACACAGATGAAATTCAGTAAAGATTCATAAGAGAACAATAGAATGTTTTAGTCAGATTGGTAATGGAGCCTTCAGTTTTAAGAGAACTCAGTCAACAATCTCTCTTAAATTGATTAAACCAGCCTTTCAGCCAATGACAAGGAAAAAATGGTTATTCCTTTTTCTCAAATTCTTTAATTTAATTAATTTATTTATTGGCAAAGAGGATGAAAAACCAAGAGTATGTCCAGTATAAATGTATCTTTGTTATATCAAGAAGCAAATAGATGGATATTTTAGAATATAATTCAAATATGAACACTTAATGCATGAACCGTAAGTTGTCTTTTATGTACATTCCTAGGAATACCTATGACACTCTGGTTATACCAAATCTCTTCATCATCAGTAAGCATTATCAGTTTATTTACAATTTGTTTTGGTATAACTGTGTTCAATTTAGTGTCTTCCAAGCATGACTGACATGTTTGAGTCACCTCATGGTGGCAACATTTGCAAACTTGCAGTAGACGGGTCCCTGGGTTCCCACCTGAAGAGGTTACTTTTTCTCTGAGACTTACCATCCCCTTTTCTTTAAATCAGTGAGGGATTTAATATTGGACTAATATGGGAAGATATCCTAGCATCTTCTTGTATTTTTTTATCTTTTATTTTATTTATTTATTTATTCCCTTTTGTTGCCCTTGTTGTTTTATTGTTGTAGTTATTACTGTTGTTGTCGTTGTTGGATAGGACAGAGAGAAATGGAGAGAGGAGGGGAAGACAGAGAGGAAGAGAGAAAGATAGACACCTGCAGACCTACTTCACCGCCTGTGAAGTGACTCCCCCACAGGTGGGGAGCTGGGGGCTCGAACCGGGATCCTTATGCCGGTCCTTGTGCTTTGCGCCACCTGCGCTTAACCCGCTGCGCTACAGCCCGACTCCCCTTCTTGTATTTTTGAAGAAGAATCTTCAGTGAAGGAATGTAAAGGGCCAACCAATATATAAGAAAGTACTCAAAGTCACTGATTATCAGGGAATGTAAATGGGCCCCAGATCAGATTGCTGTGGTTAACAGTTAAAGGTATTTACATATCTTAAATATGTATTTATATAAGTATATAGACCATATATATCAGCTGCTACTCCTTGCCCTAATCTAGCTCTCAAGTTCTATTCTCAACTCGGACACCAACTTCCCAGACAATATTTCTAGTTCACAATCATGTTAGCTATCCAAGTCAAGGAAAGATTACTAAAGTCATGAACATACCTAAAATAGACCCCCTAGCTTCCTTCTACCCCAAGGTTTCTATTGTATTTATTCTAGTTTATTTTTGTTTCTGGTGAGATAAAGTGGCTCAGTTTCATTCTTCTGCATGTTTCAACCCAGTTTTCCCAGCATCATTTATTGAAGAGAGCTTCCTTTCTCCATTTAATACTTTGGGCCCCCTTATCAAAGATTAGATGTCCATAGGTATGGGGGTTTAGTTTTGGGTTATTAATTCTGTTCCACTGGTTAGTGTGCCTATTTTTGTTCCAGTACCAGGCTGTTTTGATGATGATGGCCTTATATTATAGAGCTCAGATCTATAGGGATGCAGATGTCACATAGGCTCCTAAACTGAATATGGGCCCCAGACCAACTCAAATCAATGAGATTTACAGTAAAAAATATTTATAACCCTTTCCCATATAAGGGAGCCAATCTCTTCCCTGATATATCTTTGTTTTCCTTTTCTAGCCATGACATCATCTCCCCAGACAATAATTTGGATCCACCTGCATATCAGATTTCAGGCTCAGGGGAAAAAAAAAATAGTATAGCCACAGGCCCTTTGGAATACAACTAAAATATTCCCACTAGCTATCTACAAAATGGATGACTCTACAACTTTTCATCTGTACTATTCCAGCCTTTAGATCCATGAATGGTCAACAATTTGTTTGGCATTGTATGTTAACTCTCTTTTCAGCCATCAGGCTCCAGATGCCAGCATGATACCAACCAGACTTCCCTAGACAGACAATCTCCCCCCCCCCCCCCCCAAGGTGCCCTGGAGCTCCGCTTCCCCAGAGACCAACCCCACTAGGGAAAAAGAGAGGCAGGCTGGGAGTAAGGATCCAGCTGTCAATTCCCATGTTCAGTGGAGAAGCAATTACAGAAGCCAGACCTTCCACCATCTGAATCCCACAATGACCTTGGGTCCAGACTCCCAGAGGGTCAAATAATAGGAAAGTTACCTTGGGAGGAGGGGATATAGAGGTCTGTTGGTGGGAAATGTACCCCTCCCATACTATGGTGTTGTCAATGTCATATAAGAGCAGTGAAAGGAAAGGGAAAAAAATTTTTTTTTCTTTTAAAATTATTAAGCACACCACCTCCCCCTCTACCCAGGCCCTGGGAACCAGCTGCTAGCAGGCTCCCCTGCTGAGCTTCTTTCTTTACCAAATTACTGTCCCACCAGGGAGTATCATTCATTGTAAGTCTATACCCTTCTGAAACCTCTGGCCTTTTTTCTTTCTAAGTAGCCAACCCCCACCCCCCAACTCACACTGCATAGCTAATTAAACTCTAAAAGCCAGAAGGGAATGGCAATATATCCATCTAGCCCTGAATGAAAAGGGTTTCAACCAAGGATAATATATCCTGCTAGACTTTCATTCAAACTAGATGGAGGGATCAAAACCTTCTTAGACAAGCAACAGTTAAAGGAGGCAACCATCACCAAGCTGGCCCTGAAAGAGGTTCTAAAAGACCTCTTATAAACAAGAACATCACTATAATACTTGCAATATATCAGAGCAAACAAAATTTTTTTTTGAACAATGGCACTATAATACATTAAACACATAATATCAATAAATGTCAATGGTTTAAACTCAACAATCAAAAGGCACAGGGTGGGGGGATGGATCAGAAAACATAACCCAACCATATGCTGCTTGCAAGAATCCCATCTGTCACAACAAGATAACAACAGACTTAAAGTGAAAGGATGGAAAACTATCATACAGGCTAATGGACCACAAAAAAGGGCAGGAACAGCCATTCTCATCTCAGACACGATAGATTTTAAATTAAATAAAGTAATAAAAGATAGGCAAGGACATTACATAATAATTAGAGGATCAATCAGCCAGAAGACTTAACAATTATTAACATCTATGCACCCAACGAGGGACCATCTAACTACATTAAGCACCAACTGAAAGAATTTCAAAAATACATCAATAGTAATACAATAATAGTGGGAGACTTCAATACCCAACTCTCACACTTAGACAGATCAACAAAGCAGAGAATCAATAAAGATACAAGAGAACTGAATGAAGAGATTGACAGACTAGACCTCTTGGACATTTTCAGAGTTCTTTACCCCAAGAAACTGGAATACACCTTCTTTTCAAATCCACATAACACATACTCAAGAAGAGACCACATGTTAGGCCACAAAGACAGCATCAATAAATTCAAGAGCATTGAAATCATCCGAAGTATCTTCTCAGACCACAGTGGAGTAAAACTAACATTTAACAACAAAGAGAAAATTATTAAAAGTCACAGAATTTGGAAACTAAACAACATACTCCTTAGGAACCACTGGGTCAGACACTCACTCAAGAAGGAAATTCAAATGTTCCTGGAAACAAATGAAAATGAAGACACAACCTATCAAAATATTTGGGACACAGCTAAAGCAGTACTGAGAGCGAAACTTATAGCCATACAATCACATATTAAACACCAAGAAGAATCTCTAATGAACGACATAATACACACCTCAAGGACTTAGAGGAAGAGGAACAAAGGAACCCTAAAGCAACCAGAAGGACAGAAATCACTAAAGTTAGAGCAGAAATAAACAACATCGAAAATAAAAGAACCATACAAAAGGTCAATGAAGCCAAATGTTGGTTCTTTGAAAGATTAAACAAAATTGACAAGCCCCTAGCCAGACTCACCAAACAAAAAAGAGAGAAGACTCAAATTAATAGAATTGTAAACGATGGAGGAGATATCACAACTGACACCAAAGAAATCCAGAGAATCCTGCGAAACCTCTATAAAGAACTATATGACACCAAGCTAGAGAATCTGGAAGAAATGGAACAATTCCTAGAAGCATATGTTTCGGGGTGTCTCCTTCCTTCTCCGGCATGGTGTCCTCCAGGGGAAAGGTAACAGGCTGGTTCTTTCTCGCTCATGACAGAGATGACACGAAGTAAAAGACACCAGGGGACTCTTAGCGTGAATCTAGAAACTGAGTCCTTGAGTCCCAGAATCCTAGAGTCCGTTTATTGGCAAAGTGGACATGAGTTAAATAGAAAAGCAATGGAGGTAATTATTGTTGCAATATGACAGAAATTACAGGTTTCTTAACAGTCAGCATGCCCCTAAGGTAGGGGGTTGGTATGGCAGGAATTGATGAGATACAAGACAGTTATTTTCCATAACACAAGCAACTTAGTTATCCAAAGGTATTTGAGAGAAGCATAGGGGTTAAACCCGTAGGGTGAGACAGAGAGAAGATGAATATCAAAAGGCCATATAGTTTGGAATCTCTCTTGTCTGGGGTCTGAGGTGTGTGATGAAGTGTGTGATAAGGTGTGTTCTTCTATGATCAGAAGGTGACTTTGAATGAGTGAATCTGTGGCCATGTGGCCTGCAGTTAATGGAGGGAAGTACTGGGGTATCTGTGGGCCTGAGAGTCAAGAAGGAAAGAACCAAGTCTGAGTTTCCCCCCTTATGCTCACCTCGGTTGAGAGAGACTTACCAAGAGGTTATCTTCTCAGACCTCCATCCAAAGATGGGGGTGGTTCTCCCTAAGCTCTATCAGGCTCACACATGTTCCCAACATCTCCTCCTAATTTCTTTAATTAATGAACTGTGTTTATGGATCAATGTTAGTTAGAGCATTTCTTTTCCTCTAAAGGAATACAAGTGTAAGTGTGAACTGAGACTCTCTGTACTGTAACATTAATTATGTCATGTATGCGTTTCTTGAGGAATTGAATGAGGCAAGGAATAATCATCGATAGAGCTACCATAGCTAGCAAAGGGCCTAGGAGAGGCAGAAGCCAAGCAGTTAAAGGAGAAGAGAACCAGGAGTTAGTATTGAAAGTGGAAAAGGAATTCTTAATATCACAGCTAAGTTTGTGCAAGATATTAACATTTCGGTTTTACAAATCTAATTTCATTTACAAAAGAAACAACATTTTTCTAGACAAAGATCACACTATTTAGCATAAATCAAGTCCAAACCATGGCAGTTCTGGAGTACCACCTTGGCAAGGGAGTTCATCTGTCTCTGGAGAGGCTCCAAGCTGTCTGAGGTGAAGTCGAATGGACTGTCGAAGTTGATTTTCAATGTGTCCAGCAGCATAGAGAGATTGTCCCAAAGTCCACCAGCAAGTTTAAGGAATGCAGTCAGTTGATGTGATGTTCAGGGGAAGAAACAGCAAGTCTGATTCTCTGGTGGGTCAGCGCCAGCTGATGAAATTCTTCTTCTTCATAGAGGGTCAGCTGTGGAATAAGAAAAACTAGGAGGCAAGGACCTGGTAGAGAAGAACTGACACGAAAATTAGGTCAGCAGAAAGAGAATTGGGTAGGCTGGTGAGGTTAGCTGGAGTATATACTGGCATGGTGTCCTTTAATGGTAAGGACTTGCCAACAGGGACTCTGTGGATTTTCCAAGAGCAGTAATGTCATCCACCATAATAAAAGGAAAACAAACATTCCAGCATTGAAAAAAGAAAAAAGAAAAAAAATGTGTCTCTATGACTATGTGTCTCTATAAATTGGGTGGCTTTGTCAATGAGATATAATAAATGGACAATTCGAATTTCTGTAAATATTAAGGTTTAGTAAAGTTACTTCATTGATACTTTAGCCAACTGAATACTGGGGGGTGCATTCCCCTTCTTTTTTTTTTATTAATTGAGCTTAAGGGTTATAGTTTTTCTTGTTTTCTTGTAGCCCACATAAATTTAGAAAAAGTACCAATTGAGAAAAAAAATTGTTTACCAAACATGGGCAGGTGAGTTACATCAATCTGCCAGAGAGCACTGGCTTTTATCAATGGGGATTAGTCTTCAAATTCTGCATAGCAGGATCTTAATTAAACAAAGCAGGAGCCAGTAAAGTGCTCTCACTATGGCAGGTCAAGCTTTAAAATTTAAGACGCTTGTAAAAAATGAAAAAAAATTTTAGGATCTGAGTGACTTTAGGAGTCATCACACACCCATAAATAAAAAAGAAAATAGTTTAGCTTTAAATCTTACCATATGAGCAGTCGGTTCTTCATCTGTAGATTGTACCTATAATTATTTACTTAAGAGAAAATAATGTGTACCAAGTTAGAAGTTTAATGGTTAGAATTGGCTTGAGTTCCTTCATATGATTTTAGAAGGCTCTTTATTAAAATATACCAGTATGTTATAGAAAGTCAATACCTAATGTGTTGACATGATAAAATGCTTGCTATTTTTTTTTTAATCACTTAAACAATTTTAAACTTAGTCTGTTAGAATCTTTGTTTATCACAAAGCTTATCACACCCTTAGGGCAGCTATAAACAAGGGTGGGTACACAACTTAATTGATCTTTCACTTAAAAAGCTAAGTTAAACCTCATAGCTTAAATGTTTAAAATTAAATTTTTACTGTTACATTTATTTTAGATGACAATATTAGATTAAATAATTGTGTTGAATCACATCTGCCGAATAAAAAAAATAAAGATGATTTTTTAAAAATAATTAGTTGTATAATAAAATACTTCAGACTATATTAGAGTGGTAGACAATGCAAGTAACACACTAGAGTAAACATTATCATAGCTTCAAAATTAAATACAATTTATTCAAAGATTTAAAATAGGCTGAGGAGGAAGGTAGAAGTATTGAGTTGGCTAAAAATTCATGATGTATTTTTGCATAGAAAAAAATATTACTTTTCTGAAAACCCAATAGAAATACTGGAAACATGAGTTGCTTTTTCCTTTTAACCAGAAGCACCATATGCCTTTTTTTCTAATTGATATTGACAATATTGTATTTATTCCTCTATTTATTCTAAAACATATTCTAGAGGGTTATTTGATTTACAGCCTTGAGAAGGAAGATAAAACCAGGGAAAGAAAGGTTTCTTAAAATCAAAGTACATCATAGTTGGAAATAAGGATAAAGAGGTTAATACTAATATTTCAGCACATGGCATGGCTTGTTTTCAAAATATAATATACAGATGGAGACTTGCTTGAGATTTAATTTCTGAAAAGCTAAGATCTGTAGTAAAGGGGCTTTGTAGTGGTACACTTTACAAAGAAAGCATATATTACCATGCCTGAGGACTGGGAAGTTCCTGGTCTCTACATGCTAGGAGGAGGATTCTTAAGAAGTGGAGCAATGGTCTATGAGGCTTTTCTTACTTCCACTCTCTTCTTTCTCCCTCCCTAATATTCTCTGTCTCTGTTAAATATAAAAAGAGAAAGAAAAAAAATGCCACTAGTAAGAGACTGGCTCACTTGATGGTGTTATTGCTTTTGTTTGTTTGTTTTATTTGCTGCTACCAGGCTACACTATCACCATAGTCATGGAATTATTGGATTTCCCTATAGAAACTATGGGCCTAGATCTCTAATAGTTCCATCTTTCTAATAGTTACCATCACTGGTAACTTCTATCAGAAATGCCATCATAAGCCCTTTTGTGGGCCTCTCTAGGACTTTGCCCTTACTGTAAACTAGCAATGGTAAAGAGTGCACTATTCTCCAAAGAGAGTCTAGGCTATCCAATTCTTACACTTAAAGAAGACTTGTCCTAAAATGAGTGTAGCCTACAATTTTCCCTGCTGTGACCATGGACTATGAACTCAGTCAGACAGGGACTCAGGTTATATAGGTTCCTGTGTTAAATATGAATAGATGAGGTCCCCAGGTCAGATTATTGTGGTAAATATAAATAGTTAATTGTATTTATATAGTCTCTTGAAGTTTGGGAGATACTCAAAGCCCTAATCCTGATTTTTAGTTCTATTACCAACTCTAGTTGAATTTCTGGTCCACCTCTATGTTAACTCTCAAGCTCAAGCAAAGATTATTAAAGTCATGGGCCCCAGGGAATATACCTAAAATAGACTTCCTACCTTATTTCCACCATAAAGTCACCATAAAATCCTATTTTTGATTCCCGTTTATTACACATTTTGCCCTGCTGAGGCCAGCCAGTAGTGCAGCAGGTTAAGTGGACATGAAGTCCTCAAGGACCTTCATAAGGATCCCAGTTTGAGCACCATCTCCCACCTGCAAGAGGGTCAATTCACAAGTGGTGAAGCAGGTCTGTGGGTGTCTATCTTTCTCTCCCCTCTCTGTTTTCCCCTCCTCTCTCAATTTCTCTCTTTCCTGCCCAACAACAGCAATAACAAAAGTGGGAAAAATGGCCACCAGAAACAGTGGATTCATAGCTCAGGCACCAAGCCCCAGTGATAACCCTGGAGAATATATATATTGCCCTGCTTTATATCTTACTCTCTTTCAACCACCAGACTGCAGATGCTAGTATGATTTCTTCCTGACCTTCCTGGCCATATGACCTCACCAATGTGTCCTGGAACCTTACTTCTCCAGATCCCTTCCCAACTAGGGAAAGATAGAAACAGGCTGGGGTATGGATTGACCTGCTAATGCCCATGTCCAATAGTGAAGCTATTACAGAAGTCTGAACTCCCACCTTCTCCACTCCAAAAAGTACTTTGGTCCATACTCCTTGAGGGGTAAATGATAGGGGAAAATGACCAGATGACTCTGAACAAAAATTCCATCAGGACCCAAAGTGTTTGTCACCAGGAATCTTAAACCAACACTGAAAGGGAAATGAATTTGAAAAGCACCAAAGGAAGCCAGACACTCTCTCTTACCTGAGATAGCAATAAAAGGGCCAGAGGTATTAATAGGTATAGATGTATAGATAAGACCATAGAAAAAATATATAGTTATAGATGTAAAGTCAATCCATATCTGCAATCTTGGGAGAACTACTGCATTTTCTAATGGAAGGGATTGGGACACAGAACTCTCATGGTGATAACAGTACGGGATTATACCCTTATTATCTTGGAATTTTGTAAATCAATATTAAATCACTAATAACAAATTGCCACTGGAATTGTGTATTCACAGTGCAGGTATAGAGCACATGCAAAGAAACAAAAAGCAGTAGAAACACTCTTCACCTATGTTTCATAGCAACCAAGTTCAATCATAAATAGTGAAATCAAAGTGCAATTTACATACTATATTTTATAATCATGTGATAATTGTAACCAGCCTTATAAATAGATGTATCTTTTTATTGAGGGGATTAATGGTTCATAGTAAGTACAGTTGTTGACACTTGGGTAAAATTCCTCATCTTACCATGATAGTTGTTTCTCCTGTGTTTGAAGAACTTGAAGGTAGCAAACAGTATCCCCACCTATGGGGGGAAGTTTCATGAGTAGTGAAGTGCTGGTCTCTCTCTTTTCTTTATTGTTTTAAAATTTTCTATTAATGATTTAATATTAAATTTGTTGACAAAGTTACATGTCAACAGAAGTATAATTCCATACTGTTCCTGCCACCAGGGTTCTGAATCCCCAGTCCCTCTATTGTAAGCTACAGCAGTTTTCCTAAGGTTGCAGATATGGGCTATTATTTCCACAACTACCTGTCTATATTTGTATATAATTACCCTTTCTTTTAAAAGTCCCATCTTCTCTTTCTTTCCAGGCTACACATGCTGGCGTCTCTCTTTTCTACTCTAGTTTCCTTCCTATCTCAATTTCTCTCTGTTCTAGCAAAAAGAGAAAAAGGAGAAAACATGGCCAGCAGCAGGAGTGAAGGACTTGTTGTTTGTGTAGGCACCCAACACATAAGATCCAACAATAAGCCTGGTAGAAATAAAAGTAACAAATAAACAATCATGTCTTTGAATATTTTAGATATAATGTATGTGCATGGGAAACTATAAAATTTCTCTTCTCAAACATTTCCCAATCTCCAGATAAAGTTAATTACAGGTACTTTGATGTTCCCCATAATTCTTTTTGTTTAGCAGTAGAGCATAATACATTATGTTTTATCATGGTTAGTGACTTATGCATTTGTCTTTCACTCTAAATTTCAAACTAAGATCAAGAACTGCATATGCCTTAATGATACCAAAGTAGAATGTTGCATTTTGTTTAGATTCCAGTTAGTAATAAGTAACTTAGATATTTTCTTGAAGCTAAAATTATAGAACCATTTCCCAATAGCTCAAGCCAGTTGCTTTTCTTGCAGGATTTTATTAATGTGATTGCTTGTGTTGTTAGTGTAGATACCACTACAATAGCTGCTACTACAACTCCTACCTTGGTTACTAGATTTAGTACTTAAATCTGAGTTTCTATTATCAGATTATTATTATTTAATTTAATTTATATATTTATTATTGGATAGAGACAGAGAAATTGAGAGGAAAGAGGGGGAAAGAGAGGAAGAGACAGAGAGACACCTGCAGTCCTGCTTCACCATTCATGAAGCTTTGCACCTACAGGTGGGGACCAGGGGCTTGAACGTGGGTCCTTGTGCACTGTAATGCGTGCATGTATTTAGGTCCACCAATGCCTGGCCCCCAAATGTTTATCTTTAAGAACAAGTTTTAATTAATTACAACTAATTAATTATATCTAAGTATACTAATACTAGAAATATTAATAATGGAAGTGTGATGTTCATGCTATAGGGATCACATGTGCTGTGAACTGAGTACTGTTCTTCTTGAGTACATTATTTTTTACCTTTTCTTTTACAAAGTTATTATTGTCAGTTCATATATACTGGAGTTATATATGTTAATTGTGTCAATAGGAAACTCTAATATTACTAATCATAACAAATCACTGTATCATATTAAGCAGGGTTATTTACTTACTGGTTTAAGGTTAAGCTAATTAAGAATGTATGTTAATTTTTTAATCACTAAAGAGGAAAAACTGATGTCAATAGCTTCCAGCCTTACATTCAAAGAGTTACACAATTTTAATTAACTCATTCACTAGGTACTGAGAAAAAAATAAGTTCCAGTTACCATGCTAAAGCAAAAGGACTAAAGTTATGCTCTGGTGGGAGAAAATGACAATCATAAATGTATGAATATATACTCAATTATGTGTTTTGAAGGATTAAGAAATAGTAGTATAATTGCTTTGCTTGTATAAATCTCATCAGCTATAAACAAATCTCAGAGGATAAATTTATCCATCAAAATCAGTTTAAAGACTGAGAAACAATGCTGAGAAATGTAAAGGAAAGTCAGAATGACAGTTATTGAACCAGTCCCAGTGTCAAGAAGATAATAGTACAACTATGGCAAACAGAAGGTGGAAGACATTAGTCAGTTTTCATCGGCTATTGGTCTTGCAGAATATCAGCCAAGTCATGCTACCTGCCCCCTCCTTTTTTTTTTTTTTAAGAAATATTAAATTGTGGTATCTTCTGTTTTTTTCTTTCTTGGGAACAAATTATCTTTAATCACAGTAAAAAACAATATTTTTCATGGTATGGGAGGTGGAGCAGTGAATAAAGTAATGGACTCTCAAACACGAGGTTCTGAGTTCAATCCCCAGCAGCACATGTACCAGAGTGAGGTCTGGTTCTCTCTCTCTCTCCTTCTATCTTTCTCATTAAATAAATAATTAAAATATTTAATAAATTAAATAAATAAAATATTTGAAAAAATCTAACATTTTGTTTCTCTTATGAAAGTCAGTCCACATTCTGTCTGACCCATAGGTCTTTTGGTTTGTTCCTCAAAATTTCCAGTGTTTAAAGTGGAAAGATAAGAAGGATGGTGCATCGAAGAAAGAAAAGTATACACCAGGGGAACTACTCAGTTCTTGCTTATGGCAGGTGGTATAGGGGATTGAACCAGGAACTTTAGAGTCATAGCATGACTGTCTATTTCATAACAATCATGCTAATTCCCCTGCCCCAGAAATACATTTTTATCACAAATTAATTTCATTATCTCCTGTAGAGCTTAGTGCCTTACCTCTAGTTGAGAATATGGCCTTGAATTTAAACAAAAGTTTAAATAATTCCAAAGCTCACATTTTACTTCTTACATATATTGCCCCTTGTCCTTAATTCAAGTCATGATGGTTGATTTAAATGTTTTATAGACTTTGCAGTGATTTTATTTTTTTAGGTGAGGGAAAGGCAGTAATGATGTTAAGTGAATGCTACTAGTACCGTAAACTCATTGTACAAGTAGCCAATTTCATAGGCTGAATATACATAAATATTAGTATAATCTAAATAGTAGTGAAACCAATTTTGTAAATGGTGAAAAAACTATTAATTTCATCATATATTCTGTAATGTCAGCATGATTTAAGAAAACTACTCTCAAAATCAACATTTCCAGTGTTGAGTTAGCTTTGGAGACAGTGCTATTAACTATGCTACTTCAATATCTCCACAACTGAGCAATGAAGATAATTTTCTAATAACATAGTCATAGTGTAAGCACCAGTTCTGAAATGTTTCTTCATTAATTAGAAGCAATAATGTCCTTTGATGAAAAAAGACCAATTCTGTCTATCCAAACCAGGTGTGGAGGGTGTATATTAAAAAAAAAAATCTCGTGACTGAACAGAAGTATGCAGATGATTATACATGGGTTAGTCACACCTGCATTGAAAACTGTTTTCACTGTTATTGTTGCTGTTTTTGTTTTTGGCAAACGTGCAATCCCAATGCAGAGTCTAGACCTCTATTCCTTAATTTGCATTTGTATGATTAAGATTAAATTCAGCAGATGGTTTTATTAATACAAACAAGATATAAAAATAACTTATTTTTTGATGCCAACTTATTTTACATTTGAGTGAAACTGAAAAAAAAAATAAAAGCATGATAGAATTTTACACTGTGGCAAACAGGTCATCTCAGGGTGAATCTTTGCTTTGATAATTAGTACTGCCTTTCAATTTGATCTCATTCACAACTTCCTTTCAGACTTCTTTATCTCCTTTTACCAACCCTATGTTATTTAGCTATTCACTGTTACACAGAATTACAAGAATGCCTTACTAGGAAGCCAAAGTCACCCAAGCATTGGTTCATCATATAAGTAAAGGTGATAAAATTAACTATCTCATCTATATAATATAAATGCAAATTGGAAGGACATACTGAAAGCAAAAAGGCTTTCTCAAAGCCATCCCATATGTCAAGGATTAGTTAATAATTTTCTAGTGGTTAAAGAAAAAATTAAAAATATTTTTTTCTTGGGGTGAAGAGATAGCATCATGGTTATGCAAAAAGACTTTCATGCCTGAGGCTCCAAGGTCCCTGGCTCAGTCCTGAGAACTTTCCCTAGCATCACCATAAGTAATAACTAAGAAGTAGTCTGGTAAAAAAATAAAGTGTGTGTGTGTGTGTGTGTGTGTGTGTGTTCAGAATTTTGTTTTGATTTAGTTATGATGAAGTTAACAGGTCAGGGGATGGCTGCCTTAAAAAGATAGTTTGTTATCAGTGTTCCCAAGAGAAGGCCTGTCAGGTCACATAGGACCAAGTGGAAAAGCACCAGAGTCACTTAGGAGGAGAAGCAAAGAGAAAGCATGGGGCAAAATGGCTTTATTGTGTTTTCTGTAAGAAAGAATGAGTAAGACTGGGTAACCAGCCAAGCAGAATTAAGACTGCATAGTTTGAATGATTTTCAATGGGCTGTGGGTAACAGAGATGGTCTCTCCTTGTCTGAAAACTGGTTCTGGGGTGTTTGTTTTAAACCAAAAAGACTAAAGGAATCTGCTAAGAGGATATAAATTGTGTATGGTCTCTAAATTGGTTGATTTACATAACAAAGATGTGCTTCTAAGCAGGAAGCTTGAGATCTCTAAACAAGCAATCCCTGTTGAAATTTGTTCAAAAGGGATTAATATGATACCCTCTTAGTGAATTTAAAAATAAATTACTAAAATAATGTAAGATATTGCTTTATTTTATAGTCATTTATCAAATATCAATATTTTCAGAAAAATCCCACACATTACTTCATAAGACAAAGTATGTTTCTGTCCATATATAGACTCCTGCCCAACTTAATTTAATATATTTAAATCAGATCTAGATAGCTGAGAAAGGATATTATTATAGGCACTATAGAAGTTTCAATTCCTAAAACCCTTCTTGGTTCTCTAAAATGTCTTTGACAGAATCAGATTAAAATCCACCTCTTGGCAATAGCTGACTAATTTACTTCAAAAGAATCTTTCCATGTTGAAGACCTACAAACAATATTTATAAAATCAATTTGGAAATATCAAAGATATACTGAAGCAATGTGGACTATATGCCCAACTTTTAGAAAGAGGAAAACAAGAAAAGTAAAGTTGGTGAATATCACTATTTCTACTCTGCAGACAATTGTGACATTCAGACAGCATATTTTTATACAGTAAGAAACTATAAAATTAAGCAGATGTTTCCTATTTTAATTTTTTAACTATATGTATTTATTGGATAGAGACTGTCAGAAATTGAGAGGGAAGGGGGAGAAAGAAAGAGAGACAGAGAGATATCTGCAGCACTCTTTGACTACTCACAAAGCTCCCCCCCATTTAATGTTTTTTTTCTATTTTTCCCTTTTGTTGCCCTTGTTTTATTGTTGATGTAGTTATTATTGATGTCGTCATTGTTGGACAGGACCGAGAGAAATGGAGAGAGGAGCGTAAGACAGAGAGGAAGAGAGAAAGATAGACCTGCAGAACTGCTTTGCAGCCTGTAAAGTGTCTCCCTTGCAGGTGGGGAGCCAGGGTCTTGAACCAGGATTCTTAGGCTGGTCCTTGTGCTTTGTGCCACCTGTGCTTAACCCTTAACCTGCTGTGCTACTGCCCGACCCCTGGAAAAGGGTTCTTAACAAACCCTTTCATAACAAGATCTTCTTGAGAGTCACTAAAGATCCACCAGTGATACAGAGTTTTCCAAATAGAACTTGTGATATAAAACCATAAACTCCTGCAGTCTGACAAAACACTTTGAGAAAAAAACAAGACTGGAGGCATCATACTTCCTAACCTCAAACTATACTACAGAGCTCCTGCAGTCAAAATTAAAGGGTACTGGAGCCAAAATAGACACACACCAGTAGAAAATAATTGAAAACCCATAAAAAAGCCCCCACACTATGGACAATTAATTATTCACTAGGGGATCCAAAACATTAAATCAAAAAGGAAAATATCTAAGAAAGTTGCTTTGAATCTTGCAAATGAATGACAGTGGATCAGCACATATCACCTTGCACAAAAGTCAACTCCAGGTAGATCAAAGACATGGACACGGGGTCAGAAACCATGAAATATATAGAAGAAAACATAAGCAGAATACTTTGTGATCTATGTTTCAAAAAAAGTCAAATCCTTTTACTTTGGTGTAATACTCCAATTCCATTTCAGGTTCGACTTGTGTTTTCTTTTCTAATCTTGTTTTTCAACTTCAGCCTGAGAGTGAGATCATCCCATATTCATCTTTCTGTTTCTGACTTATTTCACTCAACATGATTTTTTCAAGGTCCATCCAAGATCGGCTGAAAACGGTGAAGTCACCATTTTTTACAGCTGAGTAGTATTCCATTGTGTTTATATACCACAACTTGCTCAGCCACTCATCTGTTGTTGGACACCTGGGTTGCTTCCAGGTTTTGGCTATTACAAATTGTGCTGCCAAGAACATATGTGTACACAGATCTTTTTGGATGGATGTGTTGGGTTCCTTAGGATATATTCCCAGGAGGGGAATTGCAGGGTCATAGGGTAGGTCCATTTCTAGCCTTCTGAGAGTTCTCCAGACTGTTC
Organism: Erinaceus europaeus; assembly: GCF_950295315.1. Lineage (NCBI taxonomy): Eukaryota > Metazoa > Chordata > Mammalia > Eulipotyphla > Erinaceidae > Erinaceus > Erinaceus europaeus. Next base: position 148,152,683 of record NC_080163.1, read on the forward strand.
TCCACAGAGGTTGGACCAATTGACATTCCCACCAGCAGTGCAGGAGGATTCCTTTGACCCCACACCCTCTCCAGCATTTGCTGCTGTTACCTTTTCTGATGTGTGACATTCTCACAGGAGTGAAGTGATATCTCATTGTTGTCTTGATTTGCATTTCTCTGACAATCAGAGACTTGGAACATTTTTTCATGTGTTTCTTGGCCTTTTGGATCTCTTCTGTGGTGAATATTCTGTCCAAGTCCTCCCCCCATTTTTGGATGGGGTTATTTGTTGTCTTGTTGTTGAGTCTGGCAAGCTCTTTATATATGTTGGTTATTAAACTCTTATCTGATGTATGGCATGTAAAGATCTTCTCCCATTCTGTGAGGGGTCTCTTGATTTGGGTAGTGGTTTCTTTTGCTGTGAAGAAGCTTTTTAATTTGATGTAGTCCCATAGGTTTATACTTGCCTTAGTCTTCCTTGTAATTGGATTCGTTTCATTGAAAATGTCTTTAAAATTTATGCTGAAAAAAGTTCTGCCAATATTTTCCTCTAAGTATCTGATAGTTTCTGGTCTAACATCCAAGTCCTTGATCCACTTGGAATTTACTTTTGTATTTGGTGAAATACAGTGATTCAGTTTCATTCTTCTGCATGTTTCAACCCATTGTTTCCAACACCATTTGTTGAAGAGACACAAGTCGAACCTGAAATGGAATTGGAGTATTACACCAAAGTAAAAGACTCTGGGGTGGGTGGGTGGGTGGGGAGAATACAGATCCATGAAAAATGATGAATGAAATGGTGGGGGTTGTATTGTTAAATGGGAATCTGGGGAATGTTATGCATGTAAAAAAAAAAAAAAAGAAGTAGAAACACAAAGCAGAAATTGACTGAGTTTGGAGTATGGCACCAAAGTAAGAAAGCAGAAGTACACTAGAGTTTGCAGTGAGTACCTCCCTAATACTTCCTCTCCACTTTTCCAAGCTTTTGGGTCCATGATTGCTCAACAATTTGTTTGACTTTGTATGTTAACTCTCTTTTCAGTCACCAGGTTCCAGGTGTCATCAGGATGCCGGCCAGACTTCCCTGGATTGAAGACCCCACCAATGTGTCCTGGAGCTCAGCTTCCCCAGAGACCCACCCTACTAGGGAGAGAGAGAGACAGGCTGGGAGTATGGACTGACCAGTCAACGCCCATGTTCAGCGGGGAAGCAATTACAGAAGCCAGACCTTCTACCTTCTGCAACCCACAATGACCCTGGGTCCATGCTCCCAGAGGGATAGAGAGTGGGAAAGCTATCGGGGGAGGGGGTGGGATATGGAGATTGGGTGGTGGGAATTGTGTGGAGTTGTACCCCTCCTACCCTATGGTTTCGTTAATTAATCCTTTCTTAAATAAAAAATAATAATTAAAAAAAAAAAAGTCAAATCCAACAGCAAAGAATACAAAAACAAACCAATGGGACTACATCAAACTGAAAAGTGTCTACAAATTGAAGGATACTATCATGTAAACAGAAAGATACCCTACAGTTTTGGAGAAAGCCTTCACATAATATCCTTCAGACAAAAGACACATAACCAAAATACATAGAGAGCTCAGTAAACTCAGCAACAAAACAATCTCATTAGAACATCAAAAATCAGTATTAAGTCACTAGTAAAAAAAAAAAAAGAAAGACATTTGGAAGTAGTTATAATGTAGCTTAGAAAGGATGAGAAGGGAGGCTAGGTAGTGGCACACCTGATTGACTGCACATGTTACAATGCACACGGACCTGGGTTCAAGTCTCCAGTCCCCATCTGAAGGGGGAAATATTTGAAAGTGGTGAAGCAGGGTTGCAGGTGTCTCTCTATTTCTCTCCTTCTCTATCTCCTCCTTCCCTCTTAATTTCTGGCTGTCTACCCAATAAAGATATTACAAAAAAATTTAAAAAAGGATAAGAAGGCAGAACCATATAAAAAAGGGCAAATATTTATAAATATAGACAGTTATAGAAATAATAGTTAACCCATATTTGTAACCTTGGGAGAACTACTGTAATTTCCAATGGAGGAAATGGAGACACAGAACTCTGGTGGTGGGAACGCTACAGAATTATACCCTTGTTATTTCATAATTATTTAAAATCATTAATAAAAATAAAATAATAAAACAGCCTTAGTACTTCTAGTACTGTGAGGTACACAGTCCAACAGATGAGTTATCTCTTAGCTTCTTATCTTAGAACTACTTCTTAATTTAGGTAATTTTTCTCTTTCTTCCTTTTTTTTTTTTTTTTTACAAACCATGCATACCCAAACTAAAATAATCCACAGTTCTTAAATAAAAAACTGTACTCTAAAAAAAGAAAGAAAGAAAATGGGTTAAGAACATGGATAGAGGGAGTCGGGCTGTAGCGCAGCAGGTTAAGTGCAGGTGGCGCTAAGCTCAAGGACCGGCGTCAGGATCCCAGTTCGAGCCCCCGGCTCCCCACCTGCAGGCAGGTCCCTTCACAGGCGGTGAAGCAGGTCTGCAGGTGTCTATCTTTCTCTCCCCTTCTCTGTCTTCCCCTCCTCTATCCATTTCTCTCTGTCCTATCCAACAACAATGACATCAATAATAACTACAACAAGGGCAACAAAAGGGAATAAAAAAAATTTAAAAAATTAAAAAAAAAAAAAAAAACATGGATAGAAACTTAAACCAAGGAAGGAAGGCAAGAAGGAAGGTAGGAAGGAAGTCAGGAAGGAAGGAAGGAAGGAAGGAAGGAAGGAAGGAAGGAAGGAAGTGAGGGAAGAGAGAAACTTTACCAAGGAAGATATCCAGAGGGCCAATAGAATATGAAAATTCTCTAAGTCACTGGTGATCAGGGAAATACAAATAAAAATAGCAATGAAATACCATTTTACCATTTTACACATATATGAATGTCATAAGAATTTGTCAATCTGAGGGAGCTTATGGTTTTATACCAAAAGTTCTATTTAGAAAACACTACATCATTGGTGGATCTTTCAGTGACTCTCAAGAAGATCTTAGTATGAAAGGGTTTGTTAAGAACCCTTTTCCAGGGGTTGGGCAGTAGTGAGTGGGTTAAGGGTTAAGCAAAGGTGGCACAAAGCACAAGGACTAGCCTAAGAATCCTGGTTCAAGCCCCCGGCTCCCCACCTGCAGGGGAGTTGCTTAACAGGCAGTAAAGCAGGTTTGCAGGTGTCTATCTTTCTCTCCCTCTCTCTGTCTTCCCCTCCTCTCTCTATTTCTCTCTGTCCTACCCAACAATGATGACAACAATAATAATTACAATAAAAAATCAAGGGAAACAAAAGGGAATAAATAAATATTTTAAAAAATTAAAAAAAAATGTCATACACTAGAATCAACAGTAACAACAAATGCTGAAGAGGATGCTGGGAAAAAAGACTTTTTTTTTTGCATTGCTATTGGGAATGTAAATTGGTCCAACTTCTGTGGGAAACAGTCTGGAGATTTCTTGAAACAGAAGAAATGGACCTATGCTACAACCCAGAAATGCCTCTGTAAACAAAAGGTTTATGTAAACTTATGTTTATAGCAGCACAATTTGTAATAGCCAAAGTGGGAAGCAAACCCAATGTCCAAAGACAGATAAATAGCTAAAATGTGTGATACATACGATGATGGAATACTACTCAACTGTTAAAAATGATGAACTCATCTCATTAGAATCATCTCATATGGAATAAGGACACTGTGTTAAGTGTAAAGTCAAAAAGAGAAGAGTATCTGCCAGACTGTCTTACTTATAAGTAAGTATTAATAGATATGGACAAAGAAGGAGAATGTAAAGCAAAACATAGATCATGGTGTGTTCCATCAAAGCAAAGGGCTCTGGGGTAGGAGATGAAGGGAGGGGCAGAAAAGAACTTTGGGGTCCTGGTATGTCGTGAAATTACATTCATGTGTCAATGTTTACATTGTAAACTATTAACTTCCCCCCCATAAAAATGATAAGAAAAATAAATAAAAACCACTTTTAAAAGTTTTTCATTAACCTCTTTCCTTTTACTATCTCAATTTTTCAGTATTTGATATGAAATAGTTTTCCCAATAGCCCCAAGAAGAATATGAAACTTAATTTATTGGGAGCTAATTGCTACTGATACCATGTACCCTGAAAGTGAGTAGTCAGCATATTATCCTATGCCTTAGACATTCAATTTGTTCTGGAATAAAAATCTTTCCTATACCAGGGCTATAAGATACCATTCTGAGACACATCTTTAAACTAGTAGGTGTATGTATGCTATTTCTTTGCCAGATCCTGAAGAAAAAATATATATAACATAAAGATATGGTTAGTATCAAGCTGGTGACTAATTATGTCACTAAGGACACATGCTGCTCTGTAAAGTAGAGAGGGGGATTTATTGGCAATAGATTAAATAGGAAGATCAGCAAAAGCAAGAAATGAGGAACAAAAAAATTAGGTGCCCTGATCCACATACAGAAATGGCCTGTTTCAAATAGTATTAGTAGTTTCATTGGCAGTTAATGTAAGTTAATTTTGGAAGTATTGTACACTACAGATATATATATATTTTTTGGCCACTAGGGTCATTGCTGTGGGCTCAGTGTAGCACTTTGAATCCACCACAACTGGCAGCTATTTTTTTTTTTTCTCTATGTTATCTGATAGGATAGTGAGAAATTGAGAGGGGAGAGGGAAATAAAAAAGAAGGGCTGAATATGGGCCCCAGACCAAATCAAATTGATGGGGTTTACAGTCAACAATATTTATAGCCCTTCCCCATATTAGGGTGCTACTCTCTTCCCTGATCCAGCTTTCTGTCACTTTTATAGCCATGATCACCTCCCCAGACAATAACTTGGATCCACCTGTATGTCAGATTTCAGGCTCAGGTTAAAAAAAAAAATAGTATAGCTACAAGCCCTTTGAAATATAACTAAAATATGACTACTAGCTAGCTACAAAATGGAGGACTCGCCAATGCTTCATCTGCACTATTCCAGGCTTTAGGTCCATGATTGTTCAACAATTTGTTTGGCTTTGTATGTTAACTCTCTTTTAAGCCACCAGGTTCCAGATGCTAGCATGACGCAGACCAGACTTCCCTGGACAGAGGACCCCACCAATGTGTCCTGGAGCTCCACTTCCCGAGCCCCACCCTACTAGGGAAAGAGAGAGACAAGCTGGTAGCATGGATTGACCTGTCAATGCCCATGTTCAGTGGGGATGCAATTACAGAAGCCAGACCTTCCACCTTCTGCATCCCACAATGACCTTGGGTCCATACTCCCAGAGGGATTAAGAAAAGGAAAGCTATCAGGGGAGGGAAGGGGATATGGAGAACTGGTCGTGGGAATTGTGTGGAGTTGTATGCCTCTTATCCTATGGTTTTGTTAATGTCTCCTTTTTAAAATAAATAAATACGTCTTTTTTTTAAAAAAAAAAAGAGGGAAAAAGAGATATCTGCAGACCTGCTTCACCACTAGTGAAGCATTCCTCATGGTCAGAGAGTAAGGGCTATAACCCAGGTCCTTGTGCACTCAACTGGGTAGACTACTGACTTATCTAGTTCTCAGAGTTTAAACTTCCTGAAAAAAAGTTTTCTTTGCATCCTTAGAACAAATATTATGAACATTGTGAATGGTCTAATTAGGACTATATGTCTATCTCTGACCAATTGTTGACAAGGGATGACAGATCCTTATTGTTCAATTGAATAAATGACCACAATGAAAAATGAAATGGAACTGAAAATGAAACACCATAATTTAACAAGGACCATTTGCAGATGGAATAACGTAAGAGAGAATAATGACAGGATGAGATAAATAAAGAGAAAGAATAAAGACAGGATGGGATCTAGACCAAAGTGTCAGGAATATTATGTTGTTGCTGTTGTTAGTTTTGCTTATTTATTTATTTATTTATTTGTGCTATGTGTAAATTATTTCACTATCATATTTTGAAAGCATAATGAGAACTGGCACAACTATAATCCACAATATTTTTGTTATTGCCAGGGTTTCTTTTTCATAGTTTTGGGTCATTTTTTTCATACAGAAACAGAAAAACAAAGGGGGGGGGAGGAGAGGGGGAGGGAGAGAAGAAGGAAGAGGGGGAAGGGAGGGAGCAGGGAAGAGCAAGGAGAGGGAGAGGGGTAAGGGGAGCCAATGGAAGAGAGAAGGGGAGAGAGAGAGTCACTGTAGAACTGAAGCATCTTCCAGTGTGGTGGGGCCAGGCCAGAACCTGAGGCTTATATATGACAAAGCATGTTCCCAGTCAGGTTAGCTATCTTGCTAGCCTATGGTAAAATATTTTGATAGGATTATTCATTGGAAACTAATTGTTAGAGTATGCTATACATATATAGCTCTTCTAGACTGTCTGAATACATTGTCTTTCTAAAATTATCACTATTTCAGTAAAAAGTAGTTTCCTGTGACCATTCTTTTTACGTGAGCTTTTTATTTTCAAATTATAGTCAAAGTCAGAATTGTTATTTTTGCCTATCACTAAAATATTTAGTAAAATAAAATACCATTTGGAGGTATAAAGAACACAGAAATCTCTTTGAAACACTCTGCTTTGTTTCCTTAGCTCCTAGCATACTGTAGACATTCAATAAATATTTGTGGAATATCAAATGAATGAAACTTAGAATTACTATGACTCTGGCTTTCAGTAAAAGATATGGCTCATTTGCATAGGCCATTTTCTCCAGAAAGTTAGGTGAGGTCTCAACTGAACTCTTTATTTCTAAATGCAAAACATCTCTAAAGGAGATTCAGTGCCCATTTAGAAATGCATAACCACCTCCTTTGAACTCTGTCACTTGAAATTGCTTCACTCCTCTTAACACTTACAGTCCCTCTAGAATCTCATTTTAAATTCACTGGCAGAGAAATAAAATAGGGTTTAACATTCTTGGAGAGTTAAGCTTTTGTGCCCACTGTAGAGCTCAGGGTTCTTTCTTCGTTCCTTTCTTTCTGTCTTTTAAATTTTTATTTGTTTTGTTTTTGGCAAGACTAGGCTTTTATCCACTACATGCATGCACAAGCTCTTGCTGCCTTTCAATCAAGTGTATAAATTAGCCACAAGCTTTTGGATAAAGATACAAGGAAATAATGGCATAGCAGTAAAATCTCAGTACAAAAGATGCAGAGACTGATTGTACTTTCATATGTCTAATCCCCATCTCCCCCACAAGTTCTTAAGTGGTATTAAGGAAAGAACTGTGACTTCCATTTTCTGGACTCCTAATGTGCCGTATTCATTTCTCTGCCATAGAATTTACTGTGTTTAATATGATTGATACATTTGCCTATCTGTTTCTCCCCTATCCTATGTGGTTCTTCAGACTCTCCAGTCAACCCATTATACAGCAAATAATAGATACATTACAAATGATGTCTCAGGTAAGAACTATATAGTATTTATCAAAATATACATCTTAGACTAAGCAGCTACGTACTATGGCACAATGGCTAGATCATTACACTTCAGAGCATGAAGTCCTGAGTTCAATCCCTCACATTGAATAAGTGATACTCTTGTTTTCTTTGTCTCTCTCCCTCATTCATCTTAATAAATATTTTTCAAAAATCTTGAAAGAGTGAATCATCAGATTTCAAGATTTAAATCTGATTTAGAATCGGGCCCAATTTGAAGCATGATGGCACACCTGGTTAGGTGCATATTTTACAGTATACAAAGACCTGGCTCAAGTCTCCACTCCTCCCATGCAGGAGGAAAGCTTCACCAGCGGTGAGGCAAGTCTGTAGGTATCTCTCAGTTATCTCTCTCCCTTCTTATCATCCCTTTCCCTCTAAATTTCTCTCTATCCTATCAAATAAATTAAATAAAAAACAGTAAAAGAAATGAAGAATTTACAGGGATAAAGTAAACTAATATTTTAATAGAGTGTTACAGTAAGAAAACTACTTTGTTTATTTCTTTTCAATTTAACACAGGAGGATTAGTTTTGTTAGTGGGTAAGTGACAGCAACAGATATATATCCTCAGTGAAGAACAAGATCCTTCTCATCTCCCCTTTCCTAAGCAGGCTTCCTGATTTCGAGCAATAAATAAACACAATTTATCTTCATAATTAAAAATTAATTTTCATATAGAAGTATCCAACACTTTTTACAAAAATACAATGAAGTTAATTCTAAACTAAATAGGTATAGCAGCTAGCTAAAACATTAGGAAGAAGAAAAAAAACATAAATACCACAGTACTAAATTTCAAAGGATACAACTAAGTGATAGCATGATATCTTCAATTCATTTAAGAGGATGCAAAGCAAATAACTTCATCATATTTAACAACTGATCAGTAGTCTATTATATATGTATCACAATTTATTATATATATATATATATTTTTTTTTTTTAACCAGAGCAGCTCTGGCTTATGGTGGTGCAGAGGACTGAACCTGGCCCTCTAGAGCCTCTTGCATAAAAGTCTTTTTGCATAACCATTATGCTCTCTACCCCCACCTTATACCACTATTTTTCTTTTTTTTAGCCACTAATCTGATGTTGAACATCTGCATATTTTTCTGCTGATTACAAACTGAGCTCCTGTGAACATAGATATACACATATCTCTTCTTATAGGTGTTTATTTTTCATTGGGTAAATCCCCAGGGAAGTAATTGCTGGGTTGTTAGGTATGTCTATTTCTAGTGTTTCAATAAGTCTACACATTGCTTTCCAAAATAGTGGGACCATTTTGCATTCCCACCAGCAGTGCAGAAGTGTCCTTTTTTTCTCCACACCCTCTCCAACACTTTTCATTTCTGTCCTTTCTGATGTATGTTGTTAAAATTCAGAGGCTCCAGCTGGCCGGGCTAGCTTCACGGGTGGGTAACAGAGAAGAACAGAGACATACGACTGGGCAGGGAAGCTGTATTTCTTTATTCAGGAACAATGATTCATAATCTAAACCAAACTAATCACCAAACAGAACTCTGTGGTCTCTTTGCGTCGGCGCAAGCACTCTCTCTTACTCTGCAACTCTCGAACCCTGGAACTCTCCAACCCTCTCTCGGGGTTCCCAGGGGCGGGGCCAAGCGGGCCCTCAAAACTAACTGGACTGATCCAATTCTCTTGGAGGGGGAGAACTAGAACAACCCAATGTAAAGCATACAACAATTCCCCCTTTTCTTTTTAACTAAATGACTATAGTATCAAGGATGTGGGGTGAACAGAAACATATATCATACAGGCATTTTTAAAAAAGAAACTGGCACAAACATGGAGAAACATGTAAGCAAGTAACAAGAACCAGTGTGCTGCCAAAGGAAGGCCTGAGGGGGCCATATTTGCCTCTGTGGGCTAAACTTTATCAGCTTAAAAAAAACATTTCTTGCCTCGGGGGGGGCGTACTTTCTTGTCTCTGGGGGGCGGAGAACGGCCTAGAGTCCCAAAGGCAGCTGGCTGCAATTTACTTACTATGAAACAAAACTTGTTATTAGCATATTTCTAATAGAGAAGGAATTTGAGACTTTTACATATCAACAGCGTCTTTTTAATCTTTTGTTACACCCATTTAAGATGGAGTCAGGAAAGGAAACCTCAGGCATGAGAATAATTAGCATAGCCATTGTGCGATCTACCATTTCTAATAGAGAAGGTAACGGAGAGTTTTACATATCAACAAGTCTATTTAACCTTTTGTTTAGACCAACTTAGTTAAAATATATTGATTGTTAACTAATTTTTACCTTAGACTTTAAATGTAAGTTAATTTTATGTTTATGAGAATTATGTTGAAAACCTTTTTCATTTAACTTTGTCTAGTAAGAATTTATCCTTAAAGTTACTGTTTACCAAACTTTAAACATACACATAAACATGGTCAATAATATACAAGGAGAGAAACCTTTGTTACGAAGACATGTCATTTTAAACACGAATTTAGATATGTACTGTCTTAGTTGTTGGGGGGGGCTTCCCATGCAGCTTCACTTCTAGGAATTGCAGGTTGTGATCTCTGCACAAATCTCTGCGCACTCCAGCTTGTCTGCCTTCAGACCGGACCGGCATCTGGAGATCTCGTGTGCCCAGTTTCGGCAGAGAGCCCGGGGGTCCGGGAGGTCCGGGATCGTTCTAGAATTCATAGCAAGAGTGCGGGCGGGCCAGCATTGTAGAAGGTGTGGGCCTAGGTGCCCAGGGGTGGCGGCCATGATAGGCCGCCGTGGCCCTGCCCCATGGCCCTGCCATGTCTGCTGCCCTGCTCGCAGTGGCCGAGCAGCATGGAGGGATCACACGTCCAGTGCCCTGCGCCACGCGGTGGAGAGCCAGCTCCTGTGGGATGGCCTGTGTGCTGGCATCGGGCTCCTGTGTGGTGGCATCGGGCTCCTGCGTGGTGGCATCGGGCTCCTGCGTGGTGGCATCGGGCTCCTGTGTGCTGGCATCGGGCTCCTGTGTGGTGGCATCGGGCTCCTGTGTGGTGGCATCGGGCTCCTGCGTGGTGACGTCGGGCTCCTGTGTGGTGGCATCGGGCTCCTGCGAGGTGGCATCAGGCTCCTGCATGGTGGCGTCGGCCTCCTGCGGGCTGCGGGGCTGTGGGCAGGGTGCGCGGGGTTGTCTGGGCGCAGCCGGCTGGCTGGCTGTTTAACCGTTCGCTGTTCTGAGTTCGCCCGAGCGAGTGGAAACCACAGAGTGGTCCAGAGATAAATGTTCCAGAAACAGCAAAACAGTCTCGTGAAGAAAGAGCAGAGGCCTTTGGAGATCTCTTCACAAGCAGAAGAGAAGGCCATAGTGCATAGGTAGCCAAATTGTCTTTACTCATCTGAGAGATGCGCAGGTCAGGTCCACGTGGGCGCCATTTGTTGTTAAATTTCCGAGGCTCCAGCTGGCCGGGCTAGCTTCACGGGCGGGTAACAGAGATGACCAGAGACATACGGCTGGGCAGGGAAGCTGTATTTCTTTATTCAGGAACAACGATTCATAAACTAAACCAAACTAATCACCAAACAGAACTCTGCGGTCTCTTTGCGGTGGAGCAAGCACTTTCTCTTACTCTGCAACTCTTGAACCCTGGAACTCTCCAACCCTCTCTCGGGGTTCCCAGGGGCAGGGCCAAGCGGGCCCTTGAAACTAACTGGACTGATCCAATTCTCTTGGGGGGGGAGAACTAGAACAACCCAATGTAAAGCATACAACAGATGTATGTATGTACATTCTCACAGGTGTAAAGTGGTATCTTATTGTTGTCTTTACTTGCATTTCTATGATGATCAGTAGCTATGAACACTTTCTCATATATCTGTTGGACCTCTGAACCTCTTTCTTGGTGAGATATCTGCCCACATACTGATATCTACCTATTCATAATAGGGTTGCTTGGGTTTTTGATGTTTATTTATGGGACTGAAACATGCAAGCAGACGTAATTGAACTATCACTTAGCACCATGCACAAAAGTAAAATCCAAATGGATCAAGGACAGGGACATAAGGCCTGAAACTATCAAATAAATAGCAGACACTTCATGACCTATGGTTCAAAAAAGCCTTCAAGGGAAGAAGTCAAACTCTCACTCTTTGCAGATGATATATATAGACAAACCTAAAGAATCTAGCAGAAAGTTTCTGGAAATAATTAGACAATATATCAAGGTGTCAGGCTACAAAATTAATGTACAAATATCAGGGACATACCTTTATGCAAAAAATAAGTCTGAAGAAGAGGATATCTAGAAATCACTCCCATTCACTATCACAGCAAAATCAATAACATATCTAGGAATAAACCTGACCAAAGAAGTTAAAGACTTATATACTGAAAACTACTAATTATTCAAGGAAATAAAAAATGACAAAAAGAAATGGAAAGGCATCTCATGCTTATGGAATGGAAGAATTAATATCATCAAAATGAATATTCTTCCCAGAGCCATCGCAAATTTATTTCAATACCCATCAAAATTCTACCTAGTTTCTTTAATAGAATAGAACAAGAATTATAATCATTTATTCTGACCCAGAAAATACCTAGAATCCCAAATCAATCTTGAGGAATAGAAACAGAAATGGAGGCATCACATTCTCAGATCTCAAAGTATATTAAAAGGCCATCATCACCAAAACAACCTGGCAATGGAACAAAAATAGGCACACAGACCAGTGGAACAGAAATGAAAGCCCAGAACTATATCGTCACACCTATGGACATCTAATCTTTGATAAGGGGGCCCAAAGTATTAAATGGAGGAAAGAGGCTCTCTTCAATAAATGGTGCTGGGAAAACTGGGTCGAAACATACAGAAGAATGAAAATGAACCACTTTATCTCACCAGAAACAAAAGTCACCTCCAAATAGATCAAGGACCTGGATGTTAGATCAGAAACTATTAAATATTTAAAGGAAAATATTGCTGGAACACTTTCCCATCTAAATCTCATGGGCATCTTTGATGACCTAAACCCAATTGCAATGAAGACTAAATAAAAAACAAATCAATGGGACTATATCTAATTGAAAAACTTCTGCACAACTAAAGAATCTATCACCCAAATGAAGAGACCCCTCTCAGAATGGGAAAAGATCTTCACATGCCATACATCGGACAAAAAACAACCAAAATATATAAATAACTCACCAAATGTAGCAAAAAAAAAAAAAAAAAAGCAGAAAGCATATGATCCAATCCAAAAGTAAGCAGAGGATATGAACAGATTATTCACTACAGAAGAAATACAAAAGGCAAACAAACAGATGAAAAATTGCTCCAGGTCACTGACTGTCAGAGAAATGCAAATAAAGACACCAATGAGATAGCATCTCACCCCTGTGAGAATGTCATACAACAAAAACAACAACAGCAGCAAATGCTGGAGAGGCTGTGGGGACAAAGAACCCTCCAAATGCTGGAGGGAATGTAAACTAGTCCAACCTCTGTGGAGAGTAGTCTGGAGAATTCTCACAAGGCTTGAAATGGACCTTCCTTATGACCCAGTAATACCCATCCAAAAAGGTATGTGCATACCTAAGTTCATAGCAGCACAATTAGTAATAGTTAAAACCTGGAATCAACCCAGGTGCTCAATAATAGATGAATGGCTGAGAAAGTATGTTTTATATATACACCATGGGATACTACTCAGTTATTAATAATAATGAACCCACCTTCTTGGACACATCTTCGATGGAGCTGGAAGGAATTATGTTAAGTGAGATAAGTCAGAAAGACAAAGATATATAAAAAAGTCAGAAAGACAATAATATAAATAAAATAAAGTAAAAATAGTCAGAAAGACAAAGAATATAGGATGATTGCACTCATGAACAGAAGTTGAGAAAGAACCAAAAGGGAAATGTAATGTAGAATTTGACTAAGTTTGGAGTAATTCGCCAAAGTAAAAAACTTCTGGGTCTCCAGAGTGAGGGTGGATTTTCAGCTTTACTATAAGGAGCTGGGGGTAGGGATACAAAACTTTGGTGGTGGGAATGGTATTAATATACACTCCTATTAACCCATACTCTTATAAATCACTATATAATCAATAAGAAAGGGAAAATAGATTGAATTTCTCAAACATTTTGGTCCATATACCCAAGTTCTGAGTATATTTGCCTTTAATCTAAGTACTCAAGGATTCAAATTGGTAACCTGAAAAAAAAATAAAAGAATAAATGGCAGGAGAAGACCAAATATTTTGTTACAATATTTTCTTTCTTTCTTTCTTTCTTTCTTTCTTTCTTTCTTTCTTTCTTTCTTTCTTTCTTTTTTTTTTTTTTTGCCTCCAGGGTTATTGCTGGGGCTTGGTGCCTGCACTAAGAATCCACTGCTCCTGGAGGCTATTTTTTCCCGCTTTTTTGTTGCCCTTGTTTAATCATTGTTATGGTTATTATTATCATTATTAGGTTACTATTATTGTTGTTGTTGATGATGTCATCATTGTTGGATAGGACAAAGAGAAATGGAGAGAGGAGAGGAAGACAGATAGGGGGAGAGAAAGATCGACACCTGCAGACCTGCTTCATTGCTTGTGAAGCTACCTCTCCTGCAGGTTTGGGGGGTGGGGTGGGGTTCAAACCAGCATCCTTACTTGGGTCCTTGCCCTTCCTGCCATGTGCACTTAACCCACTGCGCTACTACTTCCCAGCCCCGTTACAATAGTTTCATGCTTTTTTCTATCTTATCAACAAAAAGTACTGTAGTTTAGCAATAAATAGGAAATATATATACAAACTCAAAAGCTGATTTTCTAGATAGTAGAATTCAGGTCAAGAAAAAAAAAAAGTCAAGTGATAGATAAGTTTGGGAAAGTGGTCGAAATACCCATACTATGCCCAATAATTACTGTGTAGGATATCAGTTTTCATGAAGAAGTTTCATCTATACAAGTATCCTTTCAGAAAGAGAAAACTATCATGAGAATAAAGTCAGGCACCTTCAGGATCTCTTTTTACAAGTATGCAGACTGTGTACTATGCAAGGTAAACAAGTAGGGGTAGAGCATGTCTAGGTTTACCTGGTAGAAAATATACGTGTTATCTCAATGGTTATTAGCTCATCTCTAAATTGTGTTCTCATCTGCTCTATATACAGACAAGAACAGACAACTCTCCCTAATTTTGGTAAGGATATGGTGATTCTGACCACTGGAAAACATCAGTCGTGTGTCAAAATGAACCAGTCAGTCAGAGACTAACAGAATAGTGAGTCTGGAAGACAATGGGAGACTGGAAGAACTAAGAACGTAAACAGAGAAAAGAAGTCTGGCTGGAAGGTCGTAGTATTTGCTCTTTTCCTCATGTTTGTCTGAGGTGTATGTGAAAACAGTTTAAAGATTAGTCATATACTTCTCACTGACCTTTGGCTTTGCTTATTCAAAGATGAGATTTATCTTCAGAATAATCTAATGAGCTGGGGAGACAGTGTATGCCAAAACATAATGGTTACGCAAATTAATTTCATACCTCAGGTTCAGTATCCAGCACCACCATAAGTCCGAACTGAACAGCGCTCTGATATCTCTCTATCTCTCTCTATATATCTTTGTCTGACTATTTTTCATTAAAATAAAATAAAATATACTAGCAGTAAAGTCTTAATTCTTTTATCTAAATCTCACTTTTCTGGAAATTTATACTTTACATAATGATCAACTGATTGAATAACAGAAGATTAGGTATTATTTAAAGATACTACTTTGTTAACTTCTATGTCCAGAGAACAAGGTTAGACTATTGCCTTTTTAAAAATTCCATTACATTCTTAATTAATGAAATGCGTTATACAAATTGGAATTGTAGAGGATAGAAAGCCCAGGTGACAGAATATTTATAACACCATTTCCTGCTTCCACTTTGAAAGCCTGTCAGGTTAAAAATGGGTAATGACACATCACTCTTCTTTAGTTACCTTGAACATTAGTTGCCATTTTGAATGGTATAATAAATCCCAATTTCAAAGTTGGGTCTTCAAGCAATTAGTTATTATGATATAGCACTGGTCCCCAAATAAAATGAGCTAATGCACTAAGATAAGTTTAGAAATAGTGCACAGATCCTAAATAGAATTGAAACCACTAATATTTTCTAACCTATACATTCCCAGAAAATCTATGGCTTTCTTTTTTTTTTTAATTTTATTTGTGATAATATTAGATTACAATATTATAGGACTGCAGGCTATAGTTCCATACCATACCCACCACCAAAATTCTGTGCCCCCACACTCCCATCTCCCAAAGAAAACTACCACAGTTTTCAAAAAGTCTTACAGTTTGTTTGAGGTGCCATGGAGTGCCCCCAGTCTCCACCAGCAGGGGGAAAGCTTTGCAAGTGGTGAAGTAGTGCTGCAGGTGTTTCTCTTTCTCTCTGCCTGTCTATCTCCCCACCCTTTCTCTCTCAATATCTGGATATCTCTATCCAATAAATAAAGATAATAAATTTTTTAAGAACCAGTTTGTTTGCTTTTTTGTTAGTCTTTTTACATATTCATCTGTGTCAGTTCTAATTTCCACATGAGTGAAACCTTCCAGTAGTTGTCTCCATAGCTTTCTATAAGCCTTGTAAATAATCTACAGAAAATGACATAAAGTTTAAATATGACTCACTTTATGCATGCCTATCAAGAGTCTAATTTATAACTTCACATTTTCCAGAAGTAGAGAACATAAATATTTGAAGAGATCATAACATCACCATGTTAGAACTTACTTATTCCAGATTCAGTAGAATTTACTAAATTCAATAATCATGTGGAGATCATTTGCATTGTAGGGAATTCTAAAATAAGTGTATAAATCACCATATCAGTCCCTAGTGCATGATGTCGTGGAGAAGGATCTAGGCTGGAGGTTAGGGTGCAGAAAATTGAAAAATTTTATCCATGTATCAATAACTGTACTTAATATCAAACACTATAAGGAAAAAATTAAAATTAAAAAGAATCTTTATAGCTAGTGGCTTTAATAACTTATTCTGAGGAAGTTGCCATTGTTTACCACTCCCAACTTTCATAAAGGAGCTTTCATTTACCTAGATCTCAAAATGCATATAGGATCATGATAAAATATAAAAAAGATGAGCCATAGAGGTGAAAATGACATGACCAAATATATAAATATTAAAGTGCACAGACACAAAAGAATTCAAAAGATACAATAAACTATAGAGAAACTGTTGTTTCTGTAGTGAATACTTAACTGTGCTGTTAAATATTCACTGGTGAAATGGTCTTTTTTTTTTTTTTGCTATCATATGTGATAACCAGAATATTAAACTGCTATCACTGTCTCAAATGCTGAATGTTTCAAAATTATAAAATATATTCATAGATAATTGGTGCCATTTCTTCTGGGAATTAAGTGAAAACAAAGATTATTCTTGCTGCTTTAATATTGAGAGACTGGGTATGACCACTGTTCTGGTATTTGGCAAATAGGAAACATGGATTTTGACTACAAATACTGTGGTGAACACCACAGTTAACTTTTCATAAACACTGTCATCACACACGCTGTTAGTAGCAGTGACCTAATCTGAATGATTGACTCAGCATCAAAAAGGGCCTCATGGACTAGTGATATAGCCTTTCCCCTTGGAAATGAATGATACTTCAAGAAAATGTGAACAAACCCTTACAAAGATGGACAATTTATAGTAACGAAGTGGTAGCAGTTCTTTCTACTTCCAGGAAATTACCTTTTCTCAGGTAACCACTAGCAGATAATGGCTGCAGGCTCAGCTAATAGCAATCAATGTATTTGTTTAGAACACAACCAGTTACACTTCAGACTTGAGTTTATATTTTACACATCAATGAAGAGTACAAAATTGTTCAAACTCAATTACTACAGTGAACTTCTGAATGAAACTATATAAGCTCATTGTACCTGAACCATATGAGAAATATGGTAGAAAGCTTTTTAAAAAATATTTATTTATTTATTCCCTTTTTGTTGCCCTTGTTGTTTTATTGTTGTAGTTATTGTTATTGATGTCATTGTTGTTGGATAGGACAGAGAGAAATGGAGAGAGGAGGAGAAGACAGAAAGGGGAAGAGAAAGACAGACACCTGCAGACCTGCTTCACTGCTTGTGAAGCGACTCCCCTGCAGGTGGGGAGCCGGAGGCTCGAACTGGGATCCTCGAACTGGGATCCTTACGCCAGTCCTTGTGCTTTGCGCCACGTGCACTTAACCCGCTGTGCTACCGCCTGACTCCCTAGAAAGCTTTTTGAGCATAGTTCCCTAACTGATGCAGCCAGTTGGAATGGAATTTTTCCGTTTTATGCAGCTGAAATTACTTATACTGAAAGAGGCACAAGAATAGCAATATTAATATAGCTTAATGGCTAAAACTAGCAATTGTGGAGGTAGCTTACAGGTCTTTCATTTATATTTGCAGGTACCAGATTTTATCACCAGTATTGCATATTACAAAACTGACAAGTACTCTGGTTTCTCTCAGACTCACTCCCTTTCCTTACATTGAACAAATTTATAAATGCTTAAATGCATTTTAAAATGTTTAAATGAAATCTATTTGAAATTAGAAACTAATAAAAATACAATAAGTAAACAAAATCCTGTCTATAAAAAGAATAATAGGATACATGAATGTAAAAATATTGATGCAAATTAACTCTAGGGAAATTGAGATAAATTTAAATTCTGTCAGAAGCTGGTGGCTAAGGATTTCAACTTTATAATGTCTAAATGTTTCATAGCATCTATGTATATAAGTTTTTTTTTAAGAATAAAAATATTTGAAATTTAAGTAAAGTAATACATATTAGATTGAAAGGTACTTTATCATTTTGTGCTGTCCAGTAAGGTATCCAGGAGCCAAATGAACTATTAAACGTATAACATATAACCAGTCTATGTGGAAAATTGTGAAATGTTACACATGAATAAACTACTGTATTTTACTGTTGACTATAAATCATTTATCCCTCCAATAAAGAAAAAAAAAGGGGGACTTCTGGGAGGTGAGGGTTATGGAGTAGCTGCAATCAGACATTACTATAGTTGTAAAATACTACTATTTTACACAAGAGATCGAACTGGACATATAATCTACAGCTGAAAAGAAAAATCCAGAGCCTCAGTCTGAGTTTGAGACAAAGACAAAATTCAGCCCACACACCACCACAGATTCAAATAATTGGAAAGCAAAGACCACAACAGCACCACCTGCTGGCCAACAATAATCAAGCCAATACACGTGAAAGCAAAGAGGTAGACAATTAAACAGCATGTCACATCACACAGAGAAAAGTAAATCAGACAAAATCCAGGAAATTCCAGATGCAGATAGTCTATCAGAGACAGACTATAGAAAGCTTATGAAAACTCTACAAGAATATAAGCAAGAGTTGAAAGAGCATTTTACTCTGGGATTTGAGAAGAAGCTACAAAGTGTGAAAGAAGAAATCAAAGTAGAGTACACTAAGCAGTTAAGCAACATGGAGGAAAAACCTCAAACAGAACTGCAGGGACTGAAAGACACTTTTAGTGCAGTTCGATCTCAGGTACAAATCTTGGGAAATAGATTCACACATGCAGAAGAAAGAATTTCCAATCTAGAAGACACAATTAACCCACTCTTTCAATTCAAAGATGAGGGAGAGGAAAGGTTTAGAAAGAATGAAGCTACTCTCTGTCAAATTGAAGACTGCATAAAAAGCTCAAATATATGAGTTATAGGGATACCTGAGGAAGTAGACAAGGTCTAGAGGTAATTTTTAGAGAAATTTTAGATGAAATTTTCCCTCACCTAGGCAATCCTCAGAATATACCTATTTTGGAGGCAGATCGAACACCCAGGTTCACAATTCCAACACAAACAACACTGAGGCACATTATTGTAAAATTATTAAAACTCAATGACAAGGAGAGAATTTTGCAGGCTACTAAGGAAAGGAGTTACATACAAAGGGAGAAATGTCAGACTTTCATCAGATTTTTCTTCACAAACCCTAGATGCAAGGAGAGAGTGGAATGGCATATTCAAGGCATTAAAGGAAAGGGAATTTCAGCCACAAATATTGAATCCTGCAAAATTATCCTTCAAGTATGAGGGAGAAATAAAGGTATTACCAAATATTCAAAAACTAAAGGAATTTGCCACAATCACCTTACAAGAAACACTGAATGGAGTCTTACAGGAAAGGAGGAAGCAAAGGAACATTCTCAGCGAGGTGAACAGCAGTAGACTAGAAACAAAAACACAGTAAAATAAGAAAGAACAACAAGCAAATAGGGGAGGGAATTAAAAGACAAAAAAGCCCTATCAAATGTTTGTTAATCAAGATCAACTTAAAAAGACTGACAACCCCACCAATGTGTCCTGGAGCTCCGCTTCCCCAGAGCCCTTCCCCACAAGGGAAAGAAACAGGCTGGGAGTATGGGTTGACCTGTCAATACCCATGTTCAATGGGGAAGCAATTACAGAAGCCAGACCTTCAACCTTCTGCATCCCACAATGACCTTGAGTCCATACTCCCAGAGAGTTAAAGAATAGGAAAGCTATCAGGGTAGGGGATGGCATAGGGGATGGGACAGAGTTCTGGTGGTGGGAATTGTGTGAAGTTGTACACCTCTTATCCTATGGCTTAGTCAATGTTTCTTTTTTTATAAATAATTTAAAAAATAAATAAATAAAAAAAGACTTTTCTAGACACAAAATGCTAGTTCTTACACACAGGGTAACCATAAAACAAAATAAGGAACATAGATTAACAGAAAACACGAGGAAAATCAGTGAGGAATTCACTACAGAAACTCATCCATTGTTCAACAATTTGTTTGGCTTTGTATTCTAACTCTCTTTTCAGCCACCAGGTTCCAGATGCCAGCAGGAAGCCGACCAGACTTCCCTGGACAGATGACCCCACTAGTGTGTCCTGGAACTCCACTTCCCCAGAGACCCACCCTACTAGGGAAAGAGAGAGGCAGGCTGGGAGTATAGATTGACCTGTAAATGCCCATATTCAGCGGGGAAGCAATTACAGAAGCCACACCTTCCACCTTCTGCAACCCACAATGACCTTGGGTCCATACTCCCAGAGGAATAGAGAATGGGAAAGCTATCAGGGGAGGGAATGGGATATAGAGATCTGTTGGTGGGAATTGTGTAGATTTGTACCCCTCCTATCCTATGGTTTTATCAATGTCTCCTTTTAAAAATAAATAAATAAATAAATAGAAACTCATCCACACAGTAGGTTAGATAGAAACAAATGGACAAAGACTCAACAGTTTAAAATGAACTCAAAACAAAAACCAAGTAAACCATTGAGTAAACCACATATATCAATAATCACCTTAAATGTGAATTGTCTAAATTCACCTGTCAAAAGATATAGAGTAGCTAAATGGATTAAAGAACAGGATCCATCCATTATATGTCTTCAGGAAACACATATCCAAAGAAAAGACAAATGGAAAATGAATATAAGAGGTTGGAGCAAGATGTTCCAAGCTAATAATTACTCACAAAAAAGGGCAGGGACAGCTATACTATTCTCAGATAAAATATACTCTCAGGCAAAGAAAGTAACCAAAGATAGAGCATGATATTACATAATGCTTAAAGAATTAATTCAACAAGAAGATATAACCATCATTAATATATATGCCCCTAACTTAGGAGCACCCAAAAACAAACACTTACTGAATTCAAGGGAGACATTGATAGCAACACAGTAATAGTAAAGAGATTTCAACACACCACTCATAGCAAGAGACAGAACATCTGGACAAAAAAATCAATAGAAAATAGCAAACTTAAATGAAACCATAAATGAAATGGACCGAGTAGATATATACAGAACTTTCTATCCCAAAATAATGAATATGCATTCTTATCAAGTACACA
This sequence comes from Erinaceus europaeus, assembly GCF_950295315.1. NCBI lineage: Eukaryota > Metazoa > Chordata > Mammalia > Eulipotyphla > Erinaceidae > Erinaceus > Erinaceus europaeus. Next base: position 148,174,004 of record NC_080163.1, read on the forward strand.
TGGAACATTTACAAGTATTGACCATACACTGTGCCACAAAGACAATCTAAACAGATATGTAAATATTAAAATTATAAAATGCATCCTTTCAGACCATGAAGACATAAAACTAGAAATCAACTAAAAAAGGAAGAAATTTTCCCCAAAGCCTGGAGACTAAACAATATGCTGCTGATTCCCCACCATACTAGGGGAATCTTCTTACTGGGGGTGTCTTCTCAACTCTACCACTGTCTCAGTCTGTCTTTCTACATGAAAAAGTTTGGCCTAGAGCAATGGCACCAGCAAAGACAAAAAAAAAATAGGATGAAAAGAAAAAGATTAGGGTAGATAACTGTTCAACAAATTGCTTAGCTTTGTATGTTAACTCTCTTTTCAGCCACCAGGTTCCACATGCTAGCATGATGCCAACCAGATTTCCCTGGACAGATGACCCCATTAATGTGTCCTGGAGCTCCACTTTCCCCAGTCCTACCCTACTAGGGAAAGGGAGAGACAAGCTGGGAGTATGGATCGACCAGTCAACATTAATGTTCAGCAAGGAAGCAATTGCAGAAGCCAGACCTTCCACTTTCTGCAACCCACAATGACCTTGGGTCCATATTCCAAGAGGGGTAAAGAATAGGAAAGCTATCAAGGGAGGAGATGGGATAAGGAGATCTGGTGGTGGGAATTGTGTGGAGTTGTACCCCACTTATCCTATGGTTTTGTTAATGTCTCCTTTTTATAAAAAAAATAAAAATAAAAAAAGAAAGAAAGAAAAAGAAAAAAGAAAAAGATTAGGGGGTATATAGCATACTGATTATGCAAAAAATCTCACACTTGAGGCTCAGATTCAGCCAATGTTTCACTATAAACCAGAGCTTAGCAGTAATCTGGTAAAAAAAAAAAAAAAGAAGAAGAAGAAGTAGAAGAGGAGAAGGGGGAGGAGGACAAGAAGAAGAAGTAATAGAAGGAGGAAGAGGAAAAGAAGGAATAGACAAAAGAAGAAATATTGACTATATTATATTTCCTCTCAAGTTCTTTATAGTAGTTAAGGGGCTAATTAATTGGATCTTTAATTACTTTCACTGGAAGCTCTACTTGACTTCCCTGACATTTTTTATACTCATTACTAACTGTTTTGAAGTCTAAATACTGAAAAATTTAAGTTTGGGGCCAAATCATGCAGGAGACAGTTCATAATTCCTGGAAATTATGGCTAAGATGATAATTATACTTAAGAATTATGTTAATATTATCCTTTATGTCTACCAGAATAACACAAAAATAAACTTTCTTATCATACCCTAAAGCCTTTAGATTTATATAACAATTTTTAATTTAATTTAGTTAATTAAGTAGTTTATCTCAATTATAAATATTTATTTAAAGTTCCACAAATATAAAGAATAATAAAAAGTATTTCCCATAAATGCTAACATTTTGTTTACCATGTTTACAATGTACATATCCAAATTTTTTAAATCTATTATATAATTGTGATTTTTTTAAATAAAATTTATCATCATCAGTAAAAACTGTGAGTCCTATATTAAGGTTATAATTTATTTAAATATACCTCTATATAGAGTATTTTGTTTTAAGGAATGGAAAATACAATCAAAAACTGTAAGTGATTCTATCTTCATGGAGTGAAAGAACTAACATTAGCAAAATTAATATTCTACTAGAGCCATATGCAAATTTAATGAAACCCTCTTAAAGGTCCCACCAATTTTTTAAAGATAACAGAAAAATCTACAAATGAGGAACAAGAACAAGAACAACAAATCAGGAACAAGAAAATATATAGAATGGCCAAAGTAATCTTGAGAAAAAAAGAACAGGACTGAAAGTTTTACACTCCCAGGTCTCAAACTATATTATAAGGCCATTGTAATAAAAACTGCCTAATACTAGAACAAAAATAGACAGTGACCAGTGAAACAGGATTGAGAGCACAAAAATAATCCCCCCACACCTAAGGATACATTTTTGACAAATGGGAACATTTAAATAGGGAAAAGAGAGTCTCTTCAACAAATGGTGTTGAAAAAACTGGGTTGAAACATACAGAAAAATGAAACTGAACCACTACAGTTCACCACAAACAAAAGTAAATTCCATATGGATCAAGGACTTGGATGTTAGACCAAAAACTATCAAAAACTTAGAAGAAAATATTGGCAGCACTCTTTTCTAACTAAATTTTAAAGGGATCTAAAATAATAAAAATCAAATTTGTAAGGAAAACTAAAACAAAAACACACCAATGGAACTACATTAAGTTAAAAAGCTTCTCTACAGGAAAAGAAACCACCAACCCCCAAACAGACTCCTTACAGAATAGGAAATTTTTTTTATTTTTTATTTTTTTATTTAAGAAAGGATTAATTAACAAAACCATAGGGTAGGAGGGGTACAACTCCACACAATTCCCACCGCCCAATCTCCATATCCCACCCCCTCCCCCGATAGCTTTCCCATTCTCTATCCCTCTGGGAGCATGGACCCAGGGTCATTGAGGATTGCAGAAGGTAGAAGGTCTGGCTTCTGTAATTGCTTCCTCGCTGAACATGGGCGTTGACTGGAAATTTTTATATGCTACACATCAGACAAAAGGCTAATAACCATAACATATAAATAGCTCACCAAACTCAGAAGCAAAATAAATAATAAATAAATAAATAAATAACCCTATCCATAAATGGGGAATGGATACAAACAGAATATTCACCAAAGAAGAGGTCTGAAAGGCCATAGACATATGAAAAAAAAAAAGCTTCAAGTCTGATTGTCAGAGAAATTCAAGTAAAGACAACAATGGGGAGTCGGGCTGTAGCGCAGCGGGTTAAGCGCAGGTGGCGCAAAGCACAAGGACCAGCATAAGGATCCCGGTTCCAACCCCGGCTCCCCACCTGCAGGGGAGTCGCTTCACAGGCGGTGAAGCAGGTCTGCAGGTATCTAGCTTTCTCTCCTCCTCTCTCCATTTCTCTCTGTCCTATCCAACAACAATGACAACAACAACAATAATAACTACAACAATAAAACAACAAGGGCAACAAAAGGGAATAAATAAATAAAATAAATATTAAAAAAAAAAGACAACAATGAGATACTACTTCATTTAACATTTGGTGAGTTAAATACATATTTATATACAGGTGTCAATCTATAATCTGAAATCTTAATTCTGTAAATCAATCTTAAATGACTGATAATAATTTTAAAGGAATTTATTACTTAATCAAAATTTTCCAACTATTTAATTATAGAAGCAGCAATCATTACTGTGAGATGATAAAAAAATTTTTTCTGTTCAACTGTACATTATTTGTTTTGAACAAATATATATTTTAAAGACTTGTTTTCTTAAGATTTGTTTATTCATTTTTCCCTTTTTATTGCCTTTGCTTTTTTATTGTTGTAATTATTATTGTTGTTGTTATTGATATCTTTATTGTTTGATAGGAAAGAGAGAAATGGAGAGAGGAGGGGAAGACAGAGAGGGGGAGAGAATGATAGACACCTGTAGACCTGCTTAACCACTTGTGAAGAGATATCCCTACAGGTGGGGAGCCAAGGGTTTGAACCGGGATGCTTATGCCAGTCCTTTTACTTTGCACCACCTGTGCTTAACTGACTGTACAACTGCCCTGCCCGACAACTTGTTTTGAAGAAATATTTTTGGATGATCATTATCTGGATATCTCAAATGTTCATCTTCTGATATTAGATGTTTGTTCTGGATGTACAACTGTTAAACTATGAGGACGTTTTTAAGAATTTTTGACAACAGAGTTTTTAATACTATGTGTCTAAAGTTTATTTTATTACTTTATTTAATTTAAAATCTATTGTGTCAGAGATGAGAATGGCTGTTCCTGCCCCTTTTTTGTGGTCCATTAGCTCTGATTAGGTCTGATTGTGTTTTCCATCCCTTCACTTTAAGCCTGTGTTTGTCTTGTTGGGTCAGATGGGATTCTTGCACGCAACATATGGTTGGGTTGTGTTTTCTGATCCATCCTCCCACTCTATGCCTTTTAGTGGGTGAATTTAATCCATTGAAATTTATTGATATTATGGATTTAATGTATTGTAGTGTCATTATTCTAAAATTTCTTATTTTCTCTGATATATGCCAAGTATTATGATGATGTTCTTGTTTAGAAGAGATCTTTTAGAACCTTTTTCAGGGCAAGTTTGGTGATGGTTGCCTCCTTTAACTATTGTCTGTCTGAGAAGGTTTTGATTCCTCCATATAGTTTGAATGAAAGTCTAGCAGGATATATTATCCTTGGTTGAAACCCTTCTTGGACCTGTGTTCTCCCCACCCACCCACCCCAGAGTCTTTTACTTTGGTGTGATATGCCAATTCCATTTCAGATTCTACTTCTGTTTTCTTTTCTGATCTTGTTTTTCAACTTCTGCCTGAGAGTGAGATCATCCCATATTCATCCTTCTGTTTCTGACTTATTTCACTCAACATGATTTTTCAAGGTCCATCCAAGATCAGCTGAAAACAGTGAAGTCACCATTTTTTGGTTGGCTTAATATACGTAAATCAGTCAATTTGATCCACCACATCAACAAAAGCAAGACCAAAAACCACATGGTCATATCAATAGATGCAGAGAAAGCCTTTGACAAAATACAACATCCTTTATGACCAAAACACTACAAAAGAAGGGAATAGATGGAAAATCCCTGAAGATAGTGGAGTCTATATATAGCAAACCTACAGCCAACATCATACTCAATGGTGAAAAACTGGAAGCATTTCCACTCAGATCAGATACTAGACAGGGCTGACCACTATCACCATTACTATTCAACATAATGTTGGAAGTTCTTGTCATAGCAATCAGGCAGGAGCAAGGAATTAAAGGGATACAGATTGGAAGAGAAGAAGTCAAACTCTCCTTATTTGCAAATGACATGATAGTATACATTGAAGAACCCAAGGAATCCAACAAGAAGCTTTTGGAAATCATCAAGCAATACAGTAAGGTGTCAGGCTACAAAATTAACATCAAAAGTCAGTGGCATTCCTCTATGCAAACACTAAGTCAGAAGAAGTTGAAATCCAGAAATCAATTCCTCTTACTATAGCAACTAAAACAATAAAATATCTAGGAATAAACCTAACCAAAGAAGTAAAAGACTTGTATACTGAAAATTATGAGGAAATTCAAGGAAATTGAAAACAACACAAAGAAGTGGAAAGATATTCCATTTTCATGGGTTGGTAGAATTAACATCATCAAAATGAATATACTACCCAGAGCCATATACAAATTTAATGCTATCCCCATCAAGATCCCAAGCACACTTTTTTTAGGAGAATAGAAAAAATGCTACAAATGTTTATCGGGAACCAGAAAAGACCTAGAATTGCCAAAACAATCTTGAGAAGAAAGAACACTACTGGAGGCATCACACTCCCAGATCTCAAATTGTATTATAGGGCCCCATTGTAATCAAAACTGTTTGGTACTGGAACATGAATAGACACACTTACCAGTGGAATAGAATTGAGAGCCCAGAAGTGAGCCCCCACACCTATGGACATCTAATCTTTGACAAAAGGGCTCAGACCATTAAATGGGGAAAGCAGAGTCTCTTCAACAAATGGTGTTGGAAACAATGGGTTGAAACATGTAGAAGAATGAAACTGAAACCATTATATTTCACCAAATACAAAAGTAAATTCCAAGTGGATCAAGGACTTGGGTGTTAGATCACAAACTATCAGATACTCAGAAGAAAATATTGGCAGAACTCTTTTACGCATAAATTTTAAAGACATCTTCAATGAAACAAATCCAATTACAAAGAAGACTAAGGCAAGTACTAACCTATGGGACTACATCAAATTAAAAAGCTTCTTCACAGCAAAAGAAACCACTACCCAAACCAAGAGACCCCTCACAGAATGGGAGAAGATCTTTACATGCCATACATCAGACAAGAGTTTAATAACCAACATATATAAAGAGCTTGCCAAACTCAACAAAAAGACAACAAATAACCCCATCCAAAAATAGGGGGAGGAAATGGATAGAATATTCACCACAGAAGAGATCCAAAAGGCCGAGAAACACAAGAAAAAATGTTCCAAGTTCCTGATTGTCAGAGAAATGCAAATAAAGACAACAATGAGATACCACTTCACTCCTGTGAGAATATCATACATCAGAAAAGGTAACAGCAGCAAATGCTGGAGAGGGTGCGGGGGTCAAAGGAACCCTGCTACACTGCTGGTGGGAATGTCAATTGGTCCAACCTCTGTGGAGAACAGTCTGGAGAACTCTCAGAAGGCTATAAATGGACCTACCCTATGATCCTGCAATTCCTCTCCTGGGGATATATCCTAAGGAACCCAACATATCCATCCAAAAAGATCTGTGTACACATATGTTCTTGGCAGCATAATTTGTAATAGCCAAAACCTGGAAGCAACCCAGGTGTCCAACAACAGATGACAATCCCTTTCTTTATCCTTGTTTTCATTGTAACTATGAGGAGTCTTAATGTCTTCAGGACTGGGTTGATTCTGTTTGGGACTCTCTGAGCTTCTTGAATCTTAATGTCCTTTCTATTGTTTAGGTCTGGGAAGTTTTCTGCTATAATTTCCTCTAAAATATTTACTTCCCCTTCCTCTCTTTGTTCCTCTGGTAGGCCAATTACAGAATGTTACTTCCTTTGAGATCATCCCATATGTCTTTGTTGGCTCTGACTGGTCAGGTATTTTGTCACTCAAATAGAGCTCCAGCCACTTAGAGAGAGAGAGAGAGAGAGAGAGAAACAAAAAGGGAAAGGTTGGAATGACACTCCTGGTGAGCCACAAATCTTGGTAAAGAAAATAGCTAAACAGAGAGCCTGCTAGGAGCTGCTTTGTAGCCCCCTGGGGGCTGATTCTGGTGTGAGGGGAGAGGGGGGAGCTTTAGAAATAATCAAAAGATTCCCTTTCTTTTTCCCCTGGCTTCTGTTTTCTAACCCAAGAGTGGTCTTACCCTTAGAACCTCTTATTCACCATCCCGCTGACATCCCAGTATCCTACCCTATCCAGAGAATCCCCACCCACTGCTGCTCACACCAACTGCTGCTTACAAGTCGCCATCTTGGCTCCACCCCCATGTCTTAAATTTCTAAAAATGCAGCAATATACTGCTTGATCTAGCCTTTAAAAATTACATTTTATTTTTAGAGTAAAGATAGAAGAGTGTAAGATGTTCTTTTTTTTTTTTTTTGAGGGACATACAGAATTGAAAAGGAAGGGAAAGATAGAAAAGGACACCTGCTATACTGCTTCACCACTCATGAAGATTCCTTCCACAAGGTGGTATAGGTATATTGGAAGTTGAACTCAGTTCTTTACAGATGGTATTGTGTGCACTCTACAACCACTGTCTGGCCTCTACTTTTGATTTTCTTTACTGATTTTTTTATTCTAGTACTTTGCCACCTCCTTATGATCTTAGATCTTTTCTTTGAGTAATTATGAAAATGATAGATTCATAGTTTTATCCTAGGGATATATGTTGAATCCTTAACTATTTTCAGTCTTGAGCCAAATAGTTCTTCTAAAATTGTATATATTATGTTTCACTGTAGTTCTGATGTAAAAATCAGAGAATTCCTTTTCAAGGACTCACTTGTGTTTAACAAATGGACAATATAACCTATGAAAAACTAAAAGACTGTATAAAAGTGGTGAAATTATAAGCTCTTAGCTCAAAATTTAGGCGTATTTTTATATGAAGCAACATTAATGTATTATTAGCCAGATGAGTGGCTGAGTAAGTTGTGGTATATATACAGAATGGAGTACTACTCTGCTATTAAAAATGGTGAATTCACCTTCTTTGCCTCATCTTGAATGGAGCTTGAATAAATCACGTTAAGTGAGATCAGCCAGAAAAAGAAGAAAGAATATGGGATGATCCCACTCACAGGTAGAAGTTGAAAAATAAGAACAGAAGGGGAAACAATCAGCATAACTTGGACTGGAGTTAGTGTATTGCACCAAAGTGCAAGACTCTGGGGTGGGGGGAGGATTCATATCCTGAAACACGATGGCAGAGAAGGACCTAGTGGAGGTTGAATGGGAATGTGGAAAACTGAGAAATGTTACTCATGTACAAACTACTGTATTTTACTGTTAACTATAAATGATTTATCTCCATATAAAGAAATTTAAAAAATAAAGAAATAGAAAGGAAGAAAGAAAGAAAGAAAGGGCACCAGGCAACTTTAGATTAGTAGTTCTGAGATTCAGTATGTTGGATACGGATGCTGCTGGATTACAGACTCAGTATACAAGGTCTAGTTGTGGTTTATAAACCATAGCATCTTGTTTCTGTAAATAGAAATTACAGCAGTACAATTCCACGCTGTATCCACCACGCTGTATCCACCACCATAGTTCTGAAAAAGATGCTACCATAACGTCAACCTGACTTCTCTGGGCAAATGACCTCACCAATGTGTCCTGAAACCCCACCTCCCCAGAGCCAGAACTCACAGTTAAAGATAGAAATAGGCTGAGAGTATGGATTGACCTGTCAACATCCATGTCCAACAGAGAAGTAATTACAGAATCCAGACCTTCCACCTTCTACACCCCAAAATGATTTTTGGTCCATACCCCCAGAAGGATAAAGAATAAGGAACTTAGGGTGGGGGTGGGGGTGAGATCTGGACCTCTGGTGGTGGGAATTGTAATCCTCTTATACTCAGTCTTGTCAATCATCATTAAATCACTAAAAAAATAAAAACAAAAAAGGCATGAGGTCCCCCATTTGTTCCCCTGCACTATTTGTACTAGAGCAATTCTTGCCTTCTCTCTTTCCTTCTCCCTTTTGAGGAAATAAATAAATATTTTAAAAGAAACAAAATTATTTGTTAATAGCATTAAAATGCATAGAGAGATGTTAAATGGTCAAATACACCACCTTTGCTAATGATCTATTATCCTGTTTTGTCTTTTTTTTTTTTAATATGTTCTTATTTTATCTTATTATGGGGTTAATGGTTTACAGTATAATTTTTTTTTAATTTTTAAAATATATTTATTTAAAAAATAGAAACACTGACAAGACCATAGGATAAGAGGGGTACAATTCCCACCACCAGAGCTCCGCATCCCATCCCTTCCCCTGAGATCTTTCCTATTCTTTAACCCTATGGGAGTATGGACCAAAAATCATTATGGGGTGCAGAAAGCAGAAGGCCTAGGTTCTGTAATTGCTTCCTCACTGAACATGGGCATTGGCAGGTCTATCCGTATTCCCAGCCTGTCTCTCTCTTTCCCTAATGGAGCAGGGATCTGGGGAAGTGGAACTCCAGGACACATTGGTGGGGTCATCTGTCTAGGGAATCCGGAAGCTGGTGGCTAAAAAAGAGCTAACATGTAAAGCCATACAAATTGTTGATTAATCATGAACCAAAAGGCTGGAATACTGCAGATAAAGTTTTGGGGTCTCTATTTTAGAAAAAGGAAACACTGACAAAACCATAGGATGAAAGGGGTACAACTCCACACAATCCCCAACACCAGACCTCCGAATCCCATCCCCTCCCCTGATAGGGGATGGGATTTCCTATTTAAAAATGTATGTAGGCAGCAACTATGTGTTAGCAGTCACACTATGTTTTTTGGATAAATCTGTTGACTTTTTTTTTTTCCTCATATGCATCTGTAGTAGGCATGGTAGTTAAAATACAGAGAAATAATAGTTTTAAGTGGAAGAGAATGAATAACACACATAAACATTAAATACTCAAGGAATATCCATCTAAGTAAAGCATTGGAAGACAAAGCCTTGCATTCTTACTAGTAGAGAGTGAGAAGTGGGGCATCTATAATAAAAGAAGTAATGAGTATAAGTGACTAGGGGAAAAAAGCAGCATTTCTTGTGAAAGGTAAATGGTATTCAATATGTAGAACACAGAATTTGAAGGGAAAAAATCACTGAGCAATAAAGTAGAGAGAAAGAACTAGATCAGAATAGAGAATAAACTGTAGACATTATAAGTAATGTAGAGACTTCTAATCACTGCTGTATAATGTGAAGAACTCTGAAATGAGCATGGTATGGAAATTATCTATTATATTAAATTTACTGCTCTTACTGTGTCATGAAAAATGCTGTGGAAATATGTGGTAGATATGAAACTTGATTAAAAAGACCAGCTGAAATTTAAGTGAAATCCCAGAAATAAAAGTCAATACAGAAGCAGTAGTAAATATTTTAAGGAAGTAAACAGTTTTTCAAATGATAAAAATTTTTCTGTTCCCTTTTCTATTGTTAATTTTGATATTGATTTCTTGAATTAAATAGTTATCACAGTTAATGAGGTGGATGCTAGTGTAACTGGCATAAGATGAGTCAAACTACTACAAAAGCAGAAGGTAATATAAGGGCTGAGTACAAAATAGCTGGTTTCCAGTACTTGTGTAAGTGACTGCTTTTTATCCCCCACTTGTAGAAGAGAAACAAAGCACTTATGTTAATTCCTATTCTAAAAAATATCTCCTAAAAACATTTACAGTGTTTCAAAATGTGTATCATATCCTCAAATAAATAGATATCTTTAGAAAATTCACAATGCATTTGAGATAGAAATAATTTGGCTTTATCATCTTGAATGATTAATTTCTACAGCTAACAAAGCATTATATCAGAGGTCAACAAGCACAGTATATAATTATCACCTAGAATATTATACACACACACACACACACACACACACACACACACACACACACACAGAGCAGATTCTGGTTATGTTGCCTACAACATAGTTCTGGATAGCAGGTGTTCAATCAAAATTGTTAATGTACTTTCAGTGGGTATCATATGCTTTAAGAGTAGGTAATTAGAATTATTCACAGATAGTTTGAAACCATGAATAATTCATTCCCTTCACATCAATAAAATAATTATTGAATATTTTTGTTCTTTGCTATTTCAATAAAATTGCTCATGTTATGGCACTGTCATAGGACTATTCTTTCTAAATATGTCAAATTAAAATGATCACTAGTGGATGGATGCTCAGCAGACCGAGAACTTTCAAAGTGTTCCCTTTTTAACAAATAAAAATATTTCAGGCTTATGTTCCTTAAGATACCTATTCATATATATATATATACATTCTATATGTTATATTTTATTATAAATAGATATTTTGTTTTCTATTTGAAATATTCTTTATAAACCATACTAAAAGATTATGTGTTTATTTATTAGTATTATACATATCCTTGTTTGATAAAGAAATATTTATTTGAAACACAATACATTAATAAAGCATGATTTTTATATATTTGAAAATTTGAGTTTATGTATTATTATTCTAATAGGATAAAAGCAATGAATGTATTAGTAACTATAAAATATAAAAATGAAAGCTATTATTCAAACATGTTCTTTCATTAAATAATAATAAGGTATTTGGTGCTAAAAGATTAAAACATACCAGTTAATTGATTTCTAAATTTTCAAAATAAAATTATTTTTATTAAATAATACATATGATTAATTCACCAACCTCTGTAACAATACAAATGACCTCATACAAAAGTGGTAAGGGGACATGAAAATAATATTCACCAAAATAGAGATCCAAAAGGCCAACAGACATATGAAAAAGTGCTTTAAGTCATTGACTGTCAGAGAACATGGGCAAAGAGCTCTAAATTAAAAATAGCCATTACTGTACAAAGCACTACTGTTCACTTCAGATTCATATATGTGCATAAATTCAAGCAGTGTGCAGATTGAGCATTTGAAAATTCTTAATAGTAAAATTCATGATATTAGGAACATTAATAATATCAAACAGCACTGCTGGAGAGTATGGCTCTTGAGCTGTTTTAAATTTCAATAGGAAGAAAAGAAGCAGGGGTTTATGAGCAAAGAAGAATATTTATACAGTTAAATATTTCCATTTAAGAAGTGCTATATTTTTTCCATGATTTATATACATAGTTGACTGTTTACCTAACAACATGAAGTCTTAGTTGGTTTTGTTAGAGATTTGAGGAAAAAAACAATAATTTGCATTCTAACCTCTATCTAGGATTAACTCACTAGTGTGGATTATCTACATTCATGGTTTCACTTCAATTTTTATTTTACATGGCCATTAATATTGCAGAGGCAGGATTTGTTTCCTCTTGGAAGTAAGTTAATTTGCTCACAGTAGGATTCTCTGGGTGAAGGCCACCTAAGTTTCTTTATCATCCTCCAGTATAGCACACCTACTGTGCTTCTCTGGTTAGACACATTCATTTTATATTTGCTGCTGATTTTTTTCCATTTAAAGCTATTTTACAAAGTCCATTTTCCTATGGTATTTTTACTATCTTCAAAAAATATCAGTTAATGTTTATTTTCTTTTCCTTTAATGATGGCCTTAGATAAAGAAACTCTTTAGGCTCCAAGGAAATGGAGCAACAGAGAAGAAAAGGAAATGAGGATCTGAAGAAACTATGATTAGCAAAGTGTGGGATAAATCAAACAAAATGATCAAGTTTAGTGTCTAGTAAGAGTTTATCAGCTGAAGACATCTGGTCAAGAAAAGAAGGCTTTGAACTCCATTCCCAACACCCACCCCTGGAGAGAGAGGAGGAAAAGGAGAGGGATATTTGTAGTAATGGCGCCATGAGTGGCCTGAAGGGGAAGATCGGATTGGGCCGGGGGGGGAAAAAAAAGGGGAGTGATTATGTACAGATGTAGACAGATAGTTGTAGAGATGATGGATGGTCCATGTCTTAACTTTACGGTAACTGTGGCGGCTTGCAGAGGGAAGACTGAAGATTCAGAACTCTGTTGGTAGGAATGGTGTGGAATTATACCTGTTGACATGTAATTTTGTAAATAAATATCAAATCACTAATAAAATTATATATATATATGACATCTGGTCAAGATCCAGTAACTCAGAATAACCTGGAAATCTCATATAGTTGGAAAAGGTGAAGGACATACAGACCAAAAGATGGCTACAAATTTGTGAATGATTCCACATGGTTCTCCAGAACTTTTACTTTCCCATCAGCAAGTAGTGTCCATGTCCCTTTCTCTAGAATATTTGTATTTCTAATCAGGTGTCATGAAAATAAATGGTAGCATGAGACAGTCTATGGAAAGTAATGGAAAGTGGTACTCACTAAGGTTAGCTTCATAGTCAAATCATCATCATGATTTGTTCAAAATTACATGAAAAGCACGCATAGCTGTTTTGAATGTCAGCTAGGTTCCCTGTTAACAACTCATATGAATTATTTCACATGGTAAGTGAACAAAGTTTCAGACAATTCCAACCCACAGATATCTACATATTATCTCCCAGTTTTTGAGTCTTCTAAGGCCATAGATGTTGGAGAACAGAATCAAATAACCTTGCGTGTACCCTACTAGAATTCAACTTCTACAGAAGAAAAGAGTGTAATAAATGGATGATTCATGCTGTTATGTATGGAGCTAATTTGTTGCAACAGTTGAAATTCAGAGAAGGGAAATAAAAAGAAGAGGGCCAGGTGGTGGCACACCTGGTTGAGCACACATGTTGCAACGTGCAAGGACCTGGGTCCAAACTCTTAGTCCCCCCCACACACAGGGAGAAAGCTTCACAAGTGGTGAGGCAATGCTATAGATGTCTCTCCCTCTCTGTCTCTCCATCTTTCTCTCAATTTCTGGCTTTCTCTATCTAATAAATAAATAAATATAATTAAATTAAAAGATGGAGATTAAAAAAAACTATATGGTATGGATAAATGATTTATACATATTTTATAAAGTTAGGCCAGAATATCTAGATATTTTACAATGTTTATGAAATACAGTCCTCTTGAATATATTTGGAATTCTAAAATACTGTGCACCAAGGAGGGATGTGGGATGTTCATTTTGAGTACACATAGTGTGATGTTAACATTTTTTTTCAGTTACAATTGTTTAGTGAAGATTAACCACTATTCAGCACAGTGAAAGTAAATAAAATATGCTTGAACCTGCACCCATATTAAACATATGACTGGATAAATTGAGAATGGAGAGAAGAAAAATTTTCTATGTAAGACAATTTCAAATAATTTATATTCATCCCTCAAGTGGATGAAGCTTAGCTCTTTTCATTCTAAGTGGACACAGTACACAGCTTTCTTTTAAGCAGTATTGTATAGAAAGAAGAAAAATGTATAACATTACAATAAAGAAAGCTCAGACAGATTATTTGTTTTTCACAGAATTGTTTCTGAGGTATCAAAAAAAAAAGAAAAGAAAAGGTAAAAAGCTTGGGGGGCAGGTGACAACACAGTGGGTTAAGCGCACATGGTGCGAAGTGCAAGGACCAATGTAAAGATCTCAGTTCAAGCCTTCGGCTCCCCACCTTCAGGGGGATCGCTTCACAAGCAGAGAAGCAGTTCTGCAGGTGTCTGTCTTTCTCCCCCCCCGTCTTCCCCTCCTCTCTCCATTTCTCTCTGTCCTATCCAACAACAATGACATCAATAACAACAATAATGATAACCACAACAATGATAAAACAAACAGGGCAACAAAAAGAAAAAAAAGTAAAAAACTAACATGTCCAACAGAAAGTACATGGCCAGTCATATAAGTACAATGATGATATACCATCCAATCATAAATGATCATGTTTAAATATGGTGTGATAACAGGATCACTTCTATGATATCAAAGTAAAAAAAAATAGTAATCTCCAAAACTGTATGTAAAATATGATATGAATACAAACATCCTGAAAAAAAATCACATCAATGGTTTTAAGTCACGTTGAGAGCAAGCATCACTGATACACTATAAAAATGTATTTCACCTCTGTAGGTTTAGCCTCAAAAGACTGACAGAGACTGAGTAGCCTATTTTGGGGAGAAGCAATGGTGGGGCCTGAATAAAACATAGTCCTTATACTTCTAGCTTTATATCACTACCTGGCAGGATAGGCATCAATAAGAAAAAAAAAAAAAACAGTAATTTTGCATACTGTTGGATGAATATATCACTCCAAAGAAAACATGCGGGCTCTTACTCTGGGACCCCGCCTCCCTGGCGGTTGGGCTATCAAGGTCAGAGCGGCCCCCTGGGAGTCCTGGGGTAGCTCTCCATGATGAGGGCAAAGTGTGCGGAGAGACAAGGCAGTCAGCTCTGGGAGAGCCTCAGGGGGGTCATCTCGTTTATTGGGGGAATAAAAACAAAAAGATATACCCATAGCTCAGGGGAAGGTTGAGGTAATCATTAACCCAAACACAGAGCAACACAATGTATAGTCACATATTGACCTGTAAACTATTTGATCACAAGTAAAAGGTTACCATACAAGGTTTGATCACAAGCATCCCAGTGCATATTTCTCCAGAGGTAAATTGCAGGGACTTCAGGGAAGGGGGTAGGGAGGCAGCTGAGCAACAGGATGTTTGTAGGGTTTTCAAGTTAGCCATACACAGTAATTTATGGCCTTTGTTTAAAGGGGGGAGGAGTGGCATGTGTAGAAAGGCACCCATGACTGGGGGTCCAACCATCATAAATCCAGAAGTCAGGGAGGACCTGCCCTTTTCTTGACCAGGAGGGGGGAGGGCCGGGGGCCTACCCACTCAGATTCTCATGGAAACAATGGCCTGGACTTCCCAGATAGTAATCCCACTCTCTAACAAAAACATTATAGAAAGAACTTACACTGTCTTTTTTTTTTTTTAAAGCAACCCTAAGAAAGTGTATCCTGAAGGAAGGGGGATGGTTAGCTGGATGAAAGGGAAAAAGGATTGCTCTGGGATTCATTTCAGGCAGTTGTTTTATCCTGTGCAAAGGCACTGTGGTGAGAAGCAGTATAAAACAGAATATAAACAACTGTGACTGAAAAACAGGTGGTGGGGGGAACTCAGGGAACGTGTAAGCAAGATGGACCTAGGCAGTAGAATTGAGTCACTCTGGGTAGAAAAGGCCTGTAGTTTGGAAGATAAGCATCTCTTAGAGCCAACTATTAGTGATCAACCAGTGATTTAAAGTGAATTTTATTGCACTCTGAGTTTTCTCTAGCATCCTGTCTTGCTTACCTACTTATGCCATCATCTAAATAAGGACACTATTGTTCTATTTATATACCTTGTGAGGAAGTAAGCATGAATTATTAACTGAATATTAACTGAAAAGAGTAATTTTTTTCCTTTTACAGTAAAAATTTCCTTTTTCTGATACACAAAATTCTAGGGCTACTTCTCACAATTTTTATTGCGTTCCATCTGTTGGATGAGAGAACCTTGCTCTGTATTTTATAGACTGAAATGTGACATTTGCATGAATTCAGACTCTTTTTAAGCAGAGTCTGACAGATGCAAACTGGGTTTGTGTGATTGCTGGAGAGCTCCGTGAGGAGGGTGACTGATGGGAATGAGCTGCCTAGAATAATCAGAGCAGAAGGAGGGTTAGCAAAGGGCTGAACAAGCTCGTCAAAGCTCAAGCCATTGCCTCTGAGAGCTGAAACCTCTAAAGAAAGGAGTTTCGCATATTGATTTCCTCAACAGTCTGCCTAGTGGCCTGGATTGCTAATTATGGGTTGGTGTCTTAGTCTCAGATGTGATTCAAACTTCCCTTTAACCTCTCCTCCACCACCACCACCACCACCACCAGCACCACCACCACCACCACACACACACACACACACACACACACACACACACACACACACACACACACGGCATGGGGAGAGAGGCATGCAAATATATATCCAGAGATGCAAAGTATCAGTCTTAAAAACATATTATTATTATTTTAACCTCTACCTACTTTACTAGACTTTTACTTCTAAGGTTTGTAAATGCATTTTAGAGTCATCGTTCATTAAACTTTTATAAGAGAACCTGTCTGAAGGGTAATGATTATATTAAATTTGGTGCTCATCATTATCAAATAAGTACACACATATTTATGTATTTTAAATGTTTTCTACTTTATGTAATGCTATACAGAGCATTTTGCTCCATTTCATTGAGCAACATTATATGAAATCATTACCCACACTGTCAGCTATTTGCATTTTACTGAGCAGTATTTTTACTTTTTTTAAATATGTAGTTTAGCAATAAATTTACTGTAATTGAACATGAACATTTCACATATTTAGACACATGAAAGCTTTATTTTGCAAAATTACACCTTTTGTGAGTTTAGTATTGCCACAACATTTAGTATTATTTTAGAATTTGCAGATACTTCTCCCCCAACCCTTTATTTTAATCACCCATAGTTTGCAACTTTGTATATTTATTTGTTCATTTGTTGTAATTGCCACCAGCTAATGCTGGGGCTCAGCATTGGCACTACAAATACTCTGCTCCTAGTAACCTTTTTATCCCCTTTCAATTTTATTGGATATGACAGAGAAGTTAACAGGGGAAAGGAGACTGATAGGGGAGAAGGAGACTTGCTTCACCACTCATCAAGCTTTCCCCCTGCAGATTAAGAGTGGGGACTTCAACTCAGATTCTTGTCCATGGTAATATGTGCCCTTAACCGGGTGCACTACCATCTGTCCCTCATAACACTGTATTTCATATAAACACAAAATGAAGATATTTAATCCAACCTCCTAATTTATGACTAATATATGGCTTTATTCTAATTATACTGATAATGAGTGTGCCTATTTAGACTTAAAACATTTACTAGAAAATTCTGCTTAATGGTCTTTGTGTTCACTTTTTTCTATTATATCTGTGTCTGATTTAAGATTCCATTGTTCTTCACTTCCACATGTATGTTCTAAGAGTAACATCTGAATTTTGGTTCTTTTAGAGAATAACTTGATTTAAAAAAAACACCAATCTATAAAACCTTCTAACATATCTAATAAATTAGTATTTATAAAGATGGCCATAGCAAGACATATTTCACTACATTTTCAAGTAGGAATTTCACACCTTAATATTTATTTATTTCCTTAATTGAATTTATTCATTTTAATGTTTACTAGTAATGTAATAATGGTTTGTAGTATTATAAAATTACTGTACCTACTATTAATGTTTTCTTTGCCCCTGTGATACGCATCGTAGTTCACATAAATTCTTAGTGATGGGCTGTATGTGCTTATTATCTATATCCAGAATTTTAGTCTAGCCTGGTTAAAGTCTCCTTTAATTGTTAAAGATAAAAACCTACTTTACATATTGTTTTATACCCTTTACTCCATGCTATTTTTTTCTTTTTATTTACAAAAAGGAAACATTGACAAAGCCATAGGATAAGAGGGGCACAACTCCGTACAATTCCCACCACCATAACTCTGTATTTCATCCCCTCCCCTGATAGCTTTCCTATTCTTTAACTCTCTGGGAGTATGGATACAAGGTCACTGTGGGATGCAGAAAGTTGAAGGTCTGACTTTTGTAATTGCTTCCCCACTGAATGTGGACACTGACAGGTCTATCCGGGTCTCCCAGCCTGCCTCTCTCTTTTCCTAGTAGGGTAGGTCTCTCATTGTTGTCTTTATTTGTATTTCTCTGACAATCAAAGACTTGGAGCATTTTTTTTCATGTGTTTCTCAGCATTTTGGATCTCTTCTGTGGTGAATATTCTGTCCATATCCTCTCCCCATATTTGGATGGGGTTATCTGTTTTCTTATTGTTGTGTTTGGCAAGCTCTTTATATATTCTGGTTATTAACCTCTTGTCTGATGTGTGGCATGTAAAGATCTTCTCCCATTCTGTGAGGGGTCTCTTGGTTTAAGTAGTGGTTTCTTTTGCTGTATAGAAGCTTTTTAATTTGATGTAGTCCCATAGGTTAGTACTTGCCTTAGTCTTCTTTATAACTGGATTCATTTCATTGAAGATGTCTTTAAAATTTATGTGGAAAAGAGTTCTACCAATATTTTCCTCTAAGTATCTGATAGTTTGTGGTCTAACACCCAAGTCCTTGATCCACTTGGAATTTACTTTTGTATTTGGTGAAATATAGTGGTTCAGTTTCATTCTTCTGCATGTTTCAACCCATTTTTTCCAGCACCGTTTGTTGAAGAGACTCAGCTTTTGCCATGTAATAGTCTGGGCACCTTTGTCCAAGATTAGATGTCCATAGGTGTGGAGGCTTACTTCTGGGCTCTCAATTCTATTCCACTGGTCAGTGTGTCTATTCATGTTCCAGTACCAAGCAGTTTTGATTACAATGGGGCCCTATAATACAATTTGAGATCTGGGAGTGTGATGCCTCCAGTAGTGTTCTTTCTTCTCAAGATTGTTTTGGCAATTCTATGTCTTTTCTGGTTCCAGATAAATATTTGCAGCATTTGTTCTGTTCTCCTAAAAATTGTGTTTGGGATCTTGATTGGGATAGCATTAAATTTGTATATGGCTCTGGGTAGTATATTCATTTTGATGATATTAATTCTTCTAACCCATGAACATGGGATATCTTTCCACTTCTTTGTGTCTTTTTCAATTTCCTTGAGTAGTGACTCATAATTTTCATTATACAGGGCTTTCACTTTTTTTGGTTGGGTTTATTCCTAGATAGTTTATTGTTTTTGTTTCTATAGTAAAATGAATTGATTTCTGGATTTCAACTTCTTCTAACTTAGTGTTGGCATAGAGGAATGCCACTGATTTTTGATGTTAATTTTGTAGCCTGACACCTTACTGTATTGCCTCATGATTTCCAAAAGCCTCTTGCTGATTCTTTAGGTTTTTATGTGTATACTACCATGTCATCTGCAAATAGGGAGAGCTTGACTTCTTCTTTTCCAATCTGTATGCCTTTAATTCCTTGTTCCTGCCTGATTGCTATGGCAAGAACTTCCAACACTATGTTGAATAATAATGGTGAAAGTTGGCAGCCCTGTCGAGTACCTAATCTGAGGGGAAAAGCTCCCAGTTTTTTACCATTGAGTGTGATGTTGACTAGAGGTGGCCTCCCCCTGCTGCTCCAACCTCTGAGGGCAGTAGCAATGGAGACTCACAATTGTATTTGGTAAGTCTTAAGGGAGTCCTCTCCTCCCTTCAGCAGTCTTTTTGTTGGTAAAACAGACTGGAGGTGGTGCCTCACCTGGTAAACTGCCAGACTGGTTACTATCCACTTAATTTCCACATGTGTTTGCACTCACTGGTGGTTTGGTGGGTTTCTGAAGTCATTCTAGTCCTGCCTTGTTGAGGGCCCAAGTGGTTTTCTTTGGTGTTTCTAGTTGACCCAGGAGAGGAGAGGAGAGAAACATAGCTGCTGTTTCTCCATAGCCCCGCCTCTGGAAGTCTCCTTGACAAATAAATTTTTAATTCAATTTGAAAATGAAACAGGTAGATTATCTGGTAGGATGCACATGTTTCTGTATACAAAGACCAGGGCTTGATCTCCAGATGAGAGTAGCTTCATTCTGGAAGCTTAACTAATCTAGTTGTGCATCAGTGCTGAAGTAACTCTCCTTTTCTCTTCCTATCTTTCTTTTTCTATGTTTCTTACCCTCTATCTAGAGGGAGAAAAAATAAAAAATGGTTCCCAAGGGGCCAGGTGGTGGCACACCTGGTTAAGTGTACACATAATAGTGCACAAAGACCTGTGTTCAAGCCCCCAGTCCCCACCTATAGGGGGAGAGTTTTGCAAGTGGTGAAGCAGGACTGCAAGTTTCTGTCTGTTTCTCTCCCCCACTCATGGCCCCCTTCCCTCTTGGTTTCTTCTGACTTTATTTATCCAATAAATAAAGATAATAAAAATAAAAAATAAAGATCTTCTCAAGAAGACCATGGAGGTAGCTGGTGGTACATCTGGTTAAACATAAATGACCGTAGAGAACAGTCTGGAGAACTCTCAGAAGGCTAAACATGGACCTACCCTATGATCCAGCAGTTCCTCTCCTAGGGATATATCCTAAGTAACCCAACACACCCATCCAAAAAGATTTTTGTATACCTATGTTCTTAGCAGCACAATTTGTAATATCCAAAACCTGGAAGCAACCCAGATGTCTAACAACAGATGAGTGGTTGAGCAAGTTGTGGTATTTATACCCAATGGAATACTACTCAGCTATTAAAAGCAGTGACTTTACCATTTTCAGCTCATCTTGGATGGAACTTGAAGAAATCTTGTTAAGTGAAATAAGTCAGGAACAAAAAGATGAATATGGGATGATTTCATTCTCAGGCAGAAGTGGAAAAACAAGATCAGAAGAGAAAACACAAGTAGAACCTGAAGTGGAGTCGGTATATTGCATCAAAGTAAAAGACTCTGCGGTGGGTTGGGGGGGAAAGTACAAGGTTCAGAAAGGAGACAGAGCACCTCGTGGGGGTTGTATTGTTATGTGGAAAACTGAGAAGTGTTATGCATGTACAAACTACTGTATTTACTGTTGAATGTAAAACATTAATCCCCCAATAAAGAATTTAAAAAAGTAATAAGAAAAATAAAGGATGGTTTCACCCATAAAAAAACATTTGCCACTTTGAATTAAATTCTGAGTGAATACTTCACTTACTCTTCAAAATTACTTTTTTCCCAGTATCTATGCAGTTCAGCTTAACTTATTACAGAGAAATTAAATATATATACTATATGCAATAATAATTTTATAATTATATATAAATGGTTTATAAACTAATCAATATAATAATTTATAGAAATCCTAATTGGTCATGTGTCATATACTATTTATGCCTTAGAGTTTTCTTTCAGTATTTTATTATATTTACACTTAATTCTTTTCTTGTAGGGTCTTTTCATTAATCTACTTAAAAAAATCATTTAACTTCCTTTTCTGAGCCTCCAGCAGGCCAACAATCCTATAAGTTTTAAAGATATCATTCCCCCAGCTTTAATAACTGTCTCTAATCAAACAGTATACATCATAAAGGTGGAGTATCTTTATACAGACTACAGTTTCTTATTTCCATCTGCTTTTTTTTTTAACTTTTTTTTTTTTCCTCCCGGGTTATTGCTGGGCTCGGTGCCTGCACCATGAATCCACCGCTCCTGGAGGCCATTTTTTCCCCCTTTTGTTGCCCTTGTTGTAGCCTTGTTGTAGTTATTATTATTGCCATTGTTGATGTTGTTCGTTGTTGGATAGGACAGAGAGAAATGGAGAGAGGAGGGGAAGAGAGAGGGGGAGAGAAAGATAGACACCTGCAGACCTGCTTCACCGCTTGTGAAGCTACTCCCCTACAGGTGGGGAGCCCGGGTCGCTTTGCTCCACATGCGCTTAACCCACTGTGCCACCGTCCGACCCCCTTCCATCTGCTTTTTAAATAGCCATCTGAAACCTATTAGTTGGAGGGTCTATTCATATGAGTTAAGTCATAGGTCACAGGAATGCATCTATTAATATGTTTCTATCCATTCAAATCCTTTACTTCACAGGTGTATTACTCTGACTCATCAACTCAATATCCCTCTGCTTCAGTTTACTAATATGATGGAAATATACCCTTCTTTAAAAATTCATATACCAAAATAAAAATCTATATGACATATATAAATGACAAACTGCATGCCTACAATATGGTAAACATGTAATACTGGCTGCTTTACTTCCATATTCTCAGGATAGTCATTTTAATTACATATTCAGGACTCTAGTCCATATTTAGGGTCAAGTAGAAAGATAAAAAGGAAGTCAGACCTATGACCTAAACAATTAACATTTCAACTATCTAACAAGATACTTGAGAAAGCTTCCAGATTCCATTATTTTTATGATTATCAATTTACTACTTTAGAAGTATAAAGAAAAAATTCAGTATATACATTTCATGAGTAAGAAGCTGAGGAAGGAAGAAAGCTCTAGCAATGCTTTCAATGGAACTATTTCTTGCCGCAATAACTAATGGGAGGGGATCTTAATTTTGACATACTGTTTAAAAACTCTTGAAATTTGCAAACATGTGAGATAAGGTCTGACATTCATTCACAGAAATACACAGGAAATATTTCCTGAGTACCTTATATATACCAAGTATTTTTCTTGCTTTTATAAATACAGAAGTAAATAAAATAATTTGTTATAAAAAATATAAAAGCTACTTTATCACATTCTAATTGTCATCACATAGTCTCCTGCAGAAGGAAATCCCCAGGGCTTTCATTGAAACAAGCACAACATTAAATAGCAGTTTGTTCTTGCTAAATCAGAAAATACATATTTAGGCAACATCAGCAGAGCATATGGTCTGTCTAAAGGCAAACTGTATCTCCTCACAATCTTTCCTGGCCACATCACATGCAAAACACATCAGGTTATCTTTTGGCACCATATTTAGTCATGTTTTAAAGCAAAGTAGGACATTCTTAGGATAGTAAGTGTTCTGATAGCCAGAGGCTCTAAGAATATTTCATGGAACAAGTTAAATTTATCCTGGATGAAAGTGGACTAAACTGCCATATGGAAGCAGTTATAAAATCTTGGAGGTATGGTAAAAGAAGGATTAAAATTAAGCTATAGGCTTCCAAAATGCATGATCAAAATTAATATCTGTCAGCATCAATACCTTAGGATAAAATGCTAAATGATGGGAGTCGCAGCACATCAGGTTAAGTGTAGGTGGCGCAAAGCACAAGGACCAGCATAAGGATCTCGGTTCAAGCCCCCAGCTCCTCATCTACAGGGGAGTTACTTCACAGGCGGTGAAGCAGGTCTGCAGGTGTCTGTCTTTCTCCCCCTCTTTGTCTCCCCTCCTTCCTCCATTTCTCTCTGTCCTATCCAACAACAACTACAACAAGGACAACAAAAGGGAATAAAACTTTATATATTTTTTACAAGTCTTAAAAATAAAAGAAGCTAAATGATATATTAGCAAAGTTGTTCTCAAAGTGTTACCTCTTGACCAGAATCATTAGCTTTGACTAGGTATTTGTTAAAAAGAGTAAATTCTCCATTTAACAAATCAGAACCTCTGAGGTAGGGGCCCAATCTGTGTTCCACCGAGCCCTCTAGTTGCTGATTTCCTTTTTAAAATTGGATTGTATTTTATTAAGATTGATTTATTCATGAGGGAGAGAGGAGAAGTATCACTCAAACACATGTTATGTATGGGATATAACTCAGGACATCATGCTTGAGAACCCAATATTTTATTCACTATGCTAATTTCCAGGATACTTTCTAGTTTGTTTTTTTTTTCTCTAGAGGCAAAGAGATATCTCACAAGATAAGGCTTCTGCCTTGCTATGCATGCAGCCTAGATTCAAGTAAAGATACTGTATGGGAATACCATTGTAGCAATAGGGGGAGCTATAAGAACAGGATTTCTCTCTCTCTCTCTCTCTCTCTCTCTCTCTCTCTCTCTCTCTCTCTGCATGTGTGTGTGTATTTCTCTGATGGTTAAAAAAATCAGTTCAGGAGCAGTAATATCACATATGTTTAAGCCCCTAGCCCCAAATAATCGATCAATCAATCAGTTGGAACAAGATACTTCATTGGGATAGTATGTCTGCTTTGTATGCACTTGGCCCAGGTTTAAGCACTGCTACTACTGACCCTACAAGAGGAGGCTTCAATACTGCCCTGTTTTTTCCTATAATTCTGTTTGTGTTTCTGTCAGAAAAAGACAATTAAGAGTGGTAAACATCCAGTGACAACAGAGATAACTTTCTAGATTTATTGATATTATTGATAACTATATAAATTTAAGGTCTACAAAATTAATTACTACAAGGTTATATTATGAACTTATTAATATAAGAAGGTTATTTAGTACATCCATCACCTCATACAATCAGTAAGTTTTTTTTTCAATGGTGGTATTAATTTCAGTATCTACTCAAACCTTCTAAGTACACAGTAGTACATTATTACAAACTATAGTAGTCATATATTAGACCCCAAAAATTGATTCATCTTATAATTTGTACTTTGTATCCTTTAAGAAACATTTCCTCCCACTCTTCAACCTTCTCCTTGACAAACAAAAGTCTACTCTTTATTTCAATGAGTTTTACTTTTTTAGATTCAACCTGTAAGAATTGTTCTTCTTTATAAGTCACTTTTCTTTAACACAGTGATTCTACATCCATTCTTGTTTTGAATGGTGGGATTTCTGTATAGCTGAATAACATGTATGTATATGTGTTGTTTTTATATGGGCTGTTTTTATATATTAGCTACTGTTAATACTGTTACAATGAACATCCATCAAGGCATGTCTGGTGTGGGTTTATATTGGTAATCCTCTGCTTTAGTGTAAGCAGAGGACTAATTTATCTATCTTTTCAGGTTGACTTCTTTATACACAATATACATGCATAGTGCTCCAGCATCACTAGACTTCTAAGCAGACTTTCAATACTATAGACCTTCCTATGCACTACTAACCTTTTCAGAATTTCACTTTTCGACCTCTTCTTCACAAATAACCTATTTGATTTTTAATCCTATATTTCTCTGAATCAGAGAAGTTATATACACTTTCTGAATTTCCAAAGTCTCTTTCCATGTTATATATATATATTATATATATATAATATATATAATATATATATATATATATATGTATCTGTGTATTTATTTAGACATATTGGTAAAAGTGGATAAACTTGGATTTGTAGCAGCTGCACATTCCTGGTTCCACATACTTAATTGTATGTTTAGATATATCCAATACTTAAGTATATAGGTGAATCTTATCTGCTGAATAACTTAGGATAACTTTCATGGCCCTTAAATACCCATATCTGGCAATTTATACAGCAAGAAACATCACAGTCTGTGTGGGACAATAATCTGTTTCTCTTCTGAATGATTCAGAGCTCTCTTCCGTAGTACATCTTAGGCTAACACAGGAACAATAAAATGAATTGAGAAAAAAATCCTGGAAATATAGGAAGAAAACATATTTAATTAGTATATTCCTAAACTATTATTTCAAAATAGAGTGAGAAAAATAAACCAGAATATTAGAAAATTAAAATATGTAATTTCTGGTATTTGGTAGCCTGTTATTTCTAGTTAATTTATACAGAACATGATTATTAGAAATCACATCTATTTGAGTAGTTAATGATATCTAATTGGATTTTTCCAAATCAATTGTTGAGACAGTATGTAAGACCAAGTAACTCATGTGGGAAATTAAAATGGGAATGTCCAGATCCTACGGGGGAGAGGAAATTAGTGTAGTAAACTACCTTGGAAAACTGGGATTCAGGTCTCCTGAGAAGCACTAAGAGGTCTTTTTTGGTATCTAATTTAAGAGAAACACAAAGTGGTGTATTTATTTGACCATGAATTCCCAACAAGTGCTTATCTGACTGCTTCCCAGGGCCAATTATTCTTCAGGGCACACAGAACAACCTCCACAGAGAGTCCTGTACTTTGGAATGTTGAGGAGTAAACAGGATCAAGCATATGTGATGAGACTAAGCTTTTACTATAGATATAAACTATGATGCACATGTTTTATAAACATTATCAAATACAGCCTTTTCAGCAACTATGAATTAAGCACTATTGCCATTCTTTCACCATCTCCATTTTACGGGTGAGAAATGAAAATAAATGGGGAGTTAAATAATTACCAAAGACAGCAGGAATAAGGAATACTAGAACTGATTATGAATACTGACCTAGAGTTCACATGTTCTAAAGCCACCTGAGGATTGCTAGCAACCTATCTAGCTGGCACGTTAAGAACAGTGAGCTTTATCAAATTTTGGTTATTCCCATCCACCTATAAATATATCCACTTACAGTAATTTGCCATTCCCCCGCACAAGAGTTTATGCCATATTACAACTATCAATCTTTCAGACTTGCTATATACTCCCTTCGAAGTCAGTCACAGTGTCTTCAAATATTCCCTCTGCCAACTGTGTTTCTCACTACTAAAGTTCACTCTTATATCACTTCATCATTTTAAAATAATTACATTATCTTCATCTACATTGACTTAGAGCCTTCAAACATTCAATTATTATTTTACACTTCATCTCCTTTTCTCATAGACACTACCTGTGGTGGGTCTCTTTTACTCTTAAGTGAAAACTGGCAGTCTGTTAATTTTCAGCTGACTTAATACTTTGAGAGGGAAAGATTAAAGCAACATAATTAAGACCATCGAGGGTAAAGATGAAGAAGGAAATGAAACATGAAAGGCTTCAAAATTCTTTTTCCTATATTTTCCTATTGTTTAACATTAATGAGAGACATTTTCACAGTATTTTCCTTCTATTTCATATTTGTACAGCCCATACGTAAATCATAAAAAGTCAATTAGAAAATTATATACTGTAAATGGTTTCAAGGTTTGAGACAGGCTAATACTTATCGAGTGAATGATTGATTCAGCCCAACTATTGGCTAGTGGCAAATCAAATAAGAAAAGTGATTAGAAAAGTTTGCAAGCTCACATTCTGTGGTCATGAGTAGGAACATTCCAAGCTGCCTCAATATCGACCCATTTTTCTCAGGTGTATGGAGGATGGAACATTCTCTAGCTTGTTGATCTAAGTTGAGGGCAAGGTCCTATGGGGGCCCACAAAGAGGTATATTGTATTGTTCCTGATAGAA
Source organism: Erinaceus europaeus (assembly GCF_950295315.1). Classification (NCBI taxonomy): domain Eukaryota; kingdom Metazoa; phylum Chordata; class Mammalia; order Eulipotyphla; family Erinaceidae; genus Erinaceus; species Erinaceus europaeus. The sequence goes on from NC_080163.1 coordinate 148,201,494, forward strand.
ATGACCAGTAACAATGGAGAGAGGGATTTATTCGAGGTCTAAGCCCATTATGTCTGTTTGGGAATCTCAGGACTCCCCAACTAGGGCCCAACTGATGGGGTGGCCTGATAGTGACTAAAGAGTCATCTTTAAAGTATGCCAGTCTCTTGCCCTTATTCAGCTTTTGCAGTCCTTGCTTTGATAAGGTTAGCTTTGGAGTGAGTGAGAGAAGTGTAATAGGAAGTAGGTGAGGAGGGTATCTAAGTCTTAAGTAGACACTATTTCATTATGAACTTGATACTGACTCAGTACAGACTATTGTGTACTTTTGCTTTCAGGTATATATTTTGCCCTGACTTATGGATAAATGTGAACATATGCTCTCTAATGGGACCTGGCCTATATCTAGGTTTTGGAACTTTGTTAGGAAGTGAACTGCCGGGAATGGAATTAGAGAATCCTATGAAAGGAAAGGTCTCACCCGAGTAATGATGGTGAAGGGTTGACATTACATGATTGATGTCTTTGGACACAGTCTGAAGTGAAGCATGCTGAGGTGGTACTCATTGCATTGGTTAGGTTGGGATCAGCAGATGCAATATCATTTGGTATGAATTGAGTGAAGCATGCAGAAAAGTGAGTTCCAGCCTAGAGGTTCCAGGACTGGGGGAACTATGGGCTCTATAGAGGAAGCGGGAGTTTCCTGCTGTCTTAGAGTTTAAGAAGACAATAGTCATTCTATAATCACATTATTTGGGATGCAGAAGTCACATAGGCTCCTAAGCTGAATATGGACCCCAGATCACATCAAATCGATGGGTTTTACAGTCAACAATATTTATAACCCTTTCCCATATTAGGGAGCTACTCTCTTCCCTGATACAGTTTTCTGGTCCTTTTTTCAGCCATGACATCATCTTCCCAGACAATAGTTAGGATCCACCTGTATATCAGATTTCAGGATCAGGGAAAAAAAAAATGTATACACAGGCCCTTTGGAATATAACTGAAATATGCCTACTAGCTATCTGCAAAACGAAGGATGCCCCCAACTCTTCATCTGCACTATTCTAGCCTTTAATTTCATGATTGGTCAACAATTTGTTTGGCTTTGTATGTTAACTCTCTTTTCAGCCACCAGGTTCCAGATGCTAGCATGATGCCGACCATACTTCCCTGGACAGACAGCCCCACCAATGTGTCCTGGAGCTCCACTTCCCCAGAGCCCTTCCCCACTAGGCAAAGAGAGAGACAGGCTGGGAGTATGGATCAACCTGTCAATGCCCATGTTCAGCAGGGAAGCAATTACAGAAGCCAGACCTTCCACCTTCTGCATCCCACAATGACCTTGGGCCCATACTCCTAGAGGGCTAAAAAATAGGAAAGCTATTAGGGGAGGGGAGGGGATACAGAGTTCTGGTGGTGGGAATTGTGTGAAGTTGTACCCCTTTTATCCTATTGTCAGTGTTCCCTTTTTATAAATAAAAAATTAAAAATAAATAAATAAATACAAATTTAAAAAAGAAAAGTTTACATGCAATCAAGCTGGCACTGTAAAACTGTAGTTCTGTTAACATAAAAGTCTAGGAACTTATTTGGGAGTCCACATTACAGAGAATAATGTAACTTTATGTCCTTTCCATGACCTTCCATTTTCTACTGTCCTGATATAATCATAGAACTCTTCTTAATACCCAGTTAGATAGTTTCTGATGTTCATTATCTATAAAAATACAAGTTTTCGTTTATTCTAATATCCTGCATTTCTCAGTGAAACCTGCCTACTATATAATAGTCTACCTTTTTCATTCTAAAACATCCTATGTTTTATGTCTCCTTATTCAGAGAAAACTAAACATTAGTTTGTTATGAAATTACATGTCATGAACAAACATGTTTTTGTTTTTATTCTCTTATCTTTTTTTTTTTTTTTGCTATTTTTAGTAAAATGAATAATGACTTTTTCCACTTAACTCTTGGTAGTGCAGTGAAGAAACCAGTGCACTACCCTCATGTCCTTCCACAGGGAAAGTAACTACACCTGTGAGAAAGAGGCGGTTTTAGAGACACACCTGGAGATGTTCCAAGTGTGCATTTTCTTAATAATTAGCACATCACACATCTAGTTAGCATCTCATAAATAATCATAAGGTAGATATTTAATGAATCATTTTACTTTGCACTGTCAGAGGTTAACAGGGAAGCAAAATGGTTTGCTTATTTTTAAAATGAGAAGTAGTTGTTCTTTGGGTATACTATCACTAAAAAATAATGAAATGCAGCAAATAAGCATCCATCATATGAGTTTTAAAAACTCTGATAGCAACAGATATATCTCTATATATATCTATATCTATATATATATATATCTATATAGATATATATAGAGAGAGATAGATGTTATATACATATATACAGATCTGTCATAATTGTCAAAACACCCTATATTTAAATGTTAGTAAATAGCTATCTACATACATTTATGTTGTGACAAGCATATGAATATGCATGCACAGTGTGATTGTACATTTCATTTTTAATCCAAGCCTTTCTGTCAAGAATGTATATCGAGTGCATTTTGATGGTATCTCTGTATCTCCATTTTGCATTTTATAAGGATCTAATGACATAAACTAGGGGCTATAAGTAGTTCTATCTTAAAAAAAAAAAAAGAAAAAGTAAAGAAGTTTCAAAACTTTATTTCATGAGAGAGGGGAAGAAAAAAGAGAAGTATAGAGAGACCAGAACACCAATTGGCCATAGGTGGCACCAAGATAACAAACAACCAGTGTTTACCTCTTGCAAATTCTGTACCCTAACACTGCATTACCTTCCCTGTTACCAAAATGCATTCTTAGAATATCTGTCATGCTTATATTTTAAAATAGTTCATGTATTACTTAGGTTAACTTTAAAATCAAATCTCAGTCATCCATGGCTATACTAATAGTCATTGCATTACAATATTAAGTAGGAAAAATAAATCTCCTCATATTAGACAGTCATTTATGATGTTTCATGATTCTTTCTGTGGATTGACAAAACATTTCTTTTGTGTTCTTGCCTGGATTCCTTTGTACATATTCAGTCAGGTCATGATT